>NW_017189517.1:13589452-13889452 GCF_001704415.2 Capra hircus | reverse complement strand
CCATAACTCCCTGATTACCTTGAGGAAACAGAATTAATTTCCCATGTCCTTTGTTTGGGAGAATTAGCTAACAGCCCATTTTTCTCCACTCTAATGTTATCTGATGTGCTTAAGCCACTGCTACTCCTTTGAGTAGACACCTTTTTAAAAAGGACCTTCGGGTAGGAAAAGCCTTCAGGAGGCAAGGGATTGAATCTCCAATGGTGGCATCTAAGTAAGACATGCAAACCAGTAAACAGACTCAGGAAGAACACATCACTCTTTGTGCTTCAATCAGGCAGTGGCTAGGAGCAGGTGTTTACAATCAAATAGATGGGATTTCAAATTCAATTTCAAATCCTAGATCTACAACATACTATCTGGGTGATCCAAGTAAATTAATTAAGTCCACTTCCTCAACTGTTAAATGAGGATAATAAGGATCTACCTTACTAGGTTGTTAGATTAAATAAGATGATATAAAGTCGTCCAAGAAGAATCTGTTTTAATTTTTTGAGTGCTTACATATTTTTATTGTTTAATCATATCTGCTGATTAATAGAACTGACCATGTCCTAGCCTTTTCTGAAAGGGTGGTGGGCTCTTCCCAGAGAGCCCTGAGGCCTGGGAGGTGGTCCACCCTGTTTGTATTTCAAGCAGAGGGTGGAAGAAGCAGCAACAATGGGAAGCCCAGGCCTCTGGCCACTGGTCCCACTTCATGGGTAAGAGCCACATGGAAGACACAAAGAGAGAAACTTAGATAAACCTGTGCCCTTCCCACTACACATGAACAATAAAAGCACAATTCAGAATAATTATCACCAGGCTTCCACTGGGAGAAGTTTGCACACTGCTTTACATAAAGGCCACCAGGTCTATTGACACCCTGAGGACTTAAAGGAGTGAAGTTGTGGGATGCACATAACAGGCATCTTCCAACAACTACCCTTTTTAGTAAACCTCAAAACTGTTGTTCAGACCCCTTCAGTCTGCTCCCAGAAAGCTCAGACGGTTTCTGCTTTCGACTTTAGAAACTCCAGGCTTTCCCCAAGTCCTTCCCCTCTATCAAAATGTACCTTTTTGCTCCCTCAAGTTCCTACTCATTACTAGATGTCAGTGATATAATTTGGAGTTAAAACATTAATATTTTGATGATTTTGCTTCCCATCAACCACAAATAAGAGCTTCAGAGTGTGCATTATGGAGGATATTAGATCAACAAATATTTTTGAGGGTTTAGTGTGCAACTAGCATTGTGCTACATCCTGTAACACTGTACAAGGAACAGAAGAATTGCCACAGTGGGTCAATCCAGCCTACTATCCAGTTGCTAACATTAGCAATGAAGCATATGCTCAGGAAAAAGCAGAGGCAAAACATTCATACAACCTTTCTGGCTGGCAATTTAGCCAAACATAGCAAAAGCTTTAAAATTGTATATAATCCTTGACCCAGGAATTTTGCTCCTAAGAATCTTTTCTAAAGAAATAATCAGAGATATACACAAAGATGCAAGCATAATGAAATACCAAAAACCTGAAAGCAATCTATCCAAAATAGAGGACTGGGCAAATAATTCATTCTGCATCCACGATAGAAAATTGCATATACATTAAAGTTATATTAATACAAGACTCTTTAAAGACAGGAAATATCTATTCACTGCTGATTGTGAAATTTTTTAAATTTTATGCATAGAAAAAAGATTAAAAAGATATATACCCTAAATGGTGAAAGAAAATGATTATGTCAGAATGATAGGATTACTAATGACCTTTTTTGAGCTACATGATCTAAATTTTCCTGAAGAAACATTTTTTAATTATTACAAAACAATAAAACTTATGCTTTTTAAATTTCACATTCCCTGAGGACTGTTTGTCTTCCTTATAACATCAAAGAGTAAGTCCCAGCTTCTCCTATTATAGCCATTTAATGGTTTTGCATTTATAAATGTGGCTAACATTTTTAATCCTTTTGATTTCTGGTTAATAATTTCTTGTATTATTTTTTTTAAATCATTGTACCTTCAAAGAAGGTTGCAAGAAATGTACAGGGAAGCCCCATGCACTGTTTCTTCAGTATCCCCGATGTTAGCATCTTATATAACTATAATGCAACATCAAAACTGGAAATTGACATTGATATAATTCACAGTGCTTATTCAGATTTCACCAATTATACATGTATTCATGTCTGAGTGTGTATACGGATGAATGTTTAGCTCTATGTAATTTTATGACATGTATAGCCTTGCATAACCACCACTACAATGAAGATATAGAATGTTTTCATTACTGCAAGGATACTTCATGCCTCCCTCTCCGATTCCCTAACCTCTAGCAACCACTAAACATTTGTCCATCTCTATAATTTTGTCCCTTCAAAAATGTTGTGTAAATGGAATCACACAGGATGTAACCTTTTGGGATCAGACGTTCTTACTCACTGTAATTTGATATGTATTCATAGTTCATTACTTTTTCTTGCTAAGTAGTATTCCAAAGTATGGATGTGACAGTATGTGCAACCATTCAGCCACTGAAGGACAGTTGGACTGCTTCCAGTTTTTGGCTATTACAAATAAAATTTCTATGGGCATTTGTGTACATTTTAGTATTTTTTTAAATTCTCAATTTATGTCACCCAAGAACTCAAGAAAGCCCTCATCTCCTGTTATACTAGGACTTGTTTTTTAAAAAATCCATGTTCACCTTAGGTGTACTGGCACAGTTCTATGCAAAACAAGATAAAGGAAAGAACATGGAGTTATACTGATTTCTCGCTGAATTGTACTTTTTAATTTATCTGTCTCTGTCCCTCAACTATGTGCTACATGGAGGCAAGGATCATGACTGAATTGCCTCTGCTTCTATGGCAGGGCACAGGACCTAGTAGAGAGTAGGTGTTTAGAAAATGTTACCATCTCTAGGGGAGGGTGGGGTCCAGGGATAGATGTTCTAGAAGAAACTCCATGGATTATAATAGGCAGTCAAGGTTGAGAACTACTATTTAGCTGAATAATGATTATTTAAAGGAGAAGAACAAAAGCTCATGATAGGAGGGCAGACTCAGGACATAGATGGGGATAAGATGCTTTATTAGCCTTCTCTGCTTGAAAGAGTGAGTTCTGTGTCCAGATTAACCTCTAGCCTGCATGGCAGCTGCTAAGTCACTTCAGTCGTGTCCGACTCTGTGCGACCCCATAGATGGCAGCCCACCAGGCTCCCCTATCCCTGGGATTCTCCAGGCAAGAACACTGGAGTGGGTTGCCATTTCCTTCTCCAATGCATGAAAGCAAAAAGTGAAAGGGAATTCGCTCAGTCATGTCCGACTCTTCGCGACCCCGTGGACTGCAGCCCACCAGGCTCCTCCATCCATGGGATTTTCCAGGCAAGAGTACTAGAGTGGGTTGCCATTGCCTTCTCCGCTGCATGGCAGAGGACCAATCATTTCTAGTGCTGTGTTTGAAAAGCGCTATTGTTGAATTCCTACATCTGACTGGGGCAAAGTAAAGCCAGCTTCATCTGTCCCACAGAGTTTTACCTATTTGAAAGGCTGCCCCAAACATCTCTGGAGCCCCAGACACCTTGAGGAGTTTGATGGAAAAAGCAATCGGTGACATAAATTGCCTGGAGGTGCTTATTTGTTTAGATGGCATAATTACATTTGGCAGAGCTTTGGAGGGAAGGAACAATGGCTCCTTATATTACTATTACTGAATCACCTGGGAGACAGCCTAAAACTGTCCCTTGACAAATGCCAGTCCTGCCAGACCTCAATAAAATGCTTTGGACATACAAAATCACATCAGAGGCTGGACACAGACTGTGGAAAAATGACTGGAATGGCCAGGGTCCAACATTTTTAAACACTGAGGGGATTCTGTAGACACTACAGCAGCTGGTTGAAGGACTATTCGAAGATTGCAAAACACCTCGCTGAGTTGGTGCCTGAGAGCAGAAGCAGAGCACAGAGTTAAAGAAGGAGGGTTGTACAAAATACCAGGGTCTGTCAGTCAGAAAGATTTGTGCTTGGGGTTCAACTATGCTGTATCTCAAAATAAAGCTGCCCTTGTGGGAGGACCCCCTCAAAGAGCAAACAAACCAAGTTTAGTTTTTGCCTGGGCCAACCTTTCTCATGTGCCCTTCCTCTTTAACTTTTGGAGATTGGCATGCTGCCTGGCTTACTGTTCTACCATGTGGTGTCCCCCGCTACCAAGGCCTGGTTTGAGAACTTGAGATCTGTGTTATGTCATAAAGACACAGGGGCAAAGATCATCACAGCTTTTTGCTAAGTGGAGTCTGTCAGCTGGTGAGATTTAAGATCCAATTCAAAAATTGGAGTCTGTAGCACCAAATCATCAATACAGACAACGTCCTCAAGTATTTCGTGCCCTGGAGGCAAGGATCACAGACCTGGGCTGATTGAGGAAAGGACATCTCCTTTGCACTAGAAAGATGAACTATGAGCTAGTTAGGGATAGTGAGGAGGAAGGAGTCAAGGAAGTATAGGCTCAATCTGTGGAATTGAGAAGACACCTGCAAAATGCTTTCCCTCAGCTTGCGTGAGTCAAATAAGCTCTATTTGGAGAAGGCGCACCCTGCCTCACATTTTTTCACAGGCCCTCAAAGTGCTTGTTTCAGCTTCAGCCTGCCCTACTGAGAGGGGCCGATTGAAATCTCATATTGGAATGTGGAAAGGCTATGACCCAGAGGTCCCTGCTCGCTTCCAAGCTGAGAAATGAGGTGAGAAGTGACATGATCCAGATATATATCTAGGCTCAAAGAAAAAGGGATCACGGAAGTCCAGGTGTTGGCAACCATTTTTGACATCAACTAAACAGTCAAAAAAGATGGAAGGCAGGGCAGGGTTGCTACAGTAAATGCACTGGGCCCTCAGCAGTAACTGTGATAAGGCCCTGAAGAAGAGGTCAGAAAGCTCCTGGATGGGGCATGTTCACGTCTTGCTCTATCAGGAACACCACAACTGAGAAGCTGAGGTCAAGAAGATGAGAGAGGGCAAACACAATGAGTGACAGAACACTGTCTGGGATTTGCAGGAGGCGGCATGTGGGGTATCCTGATGTTGTACCAAAATCTGTGGGGGAAGGAATTGACCCTCTACTCACATCTGGATTGGAGAAGGCATTACCTGTTCTCTTCTATACCCATCTGGAGGTTGACGGAAAGAACTGACAAGTGGGTCTTCCTTGGTAGTTACTCCTGAGTTTTCTCCCCTAGCAGTTTATAACATAGTCGAGATTTTAGACTTTAGAATTCAAATCTTGTCTTTACCACTTATTAGCTGTACACTTATTAGTGTGAGCCTGGACAATTTAAACCACTTCTCTGAATCATAGTATTCCCACCTGTAAAATAAGGATGATAATATTTACATAATAGGATTACTGTACAGTTTAAATGAAATATCTATCAATGTCTGATACTAAGAACTCAGTATATTATTATTTGGCTTGATAATTATACATTTTCATCTGAAAGAAGACAGTTTTAGACAGTGGAAAAAAACAAGCCGGGATCCAAAACTACCTGTGCTAGTTTGAGCAAGCCAGTATCATATGTAACAAGGGACACTCCAAATGACCATCAATATTTACCTCACAAGCATGGCGGATCCAGGTTTTGTGGGGCCTAAAGCTTATACCATTTGGGTTAAATTGGCTTCCTTTAAGTACAAAATTAGGTACAATCCTAAACATTTATTTAGAATCAGACAATAAATCATAAGAAACACACATTTTAAAAACTGACAAACATCACAAACATCATAAAATTTTGAAAGTATTTATTTTCTCATTTAATTAACTCTAATTAAATTAACACATCTCCATGCTACCCTTTTACCTATATTTTCTGGCTGCATAACTTTTGATTGCCTCTTCATCCAATACACCTTTTGTAGTACAATTTCTATAGAGTAGAAAAACATTTTCATTTTTTCTGAGAGTTTGCATGCATGCTCAGTCACTGTCTGACTTTTTGTGACCCCATCAACCGTAGCCCACCAGGCTCCTGTCCATGGGATTTTCCAAGCAAGAATACTGGAGTAGGTTGCCATTTCCTCCTCCAGGGGATCTTCCTGACCCAGGGATTGAACCTGTGTCTCCTGCACTTCTGCATCAGCAGGTAGTTTCTTTACCACTGAGCCATCGGTTTCTGAGAGTTTGGAGAAGTCTTCTTCAGCTTCACAATTCACCATCTCTGATTAATATCATGCCAATTTTCTGGGTTGTTGTAAAATTGAGGAAAACCTCTATCATTTCTTTTATATGTGAGCTGTAAGATTTTACATGTCGAGTTTTTAAAGTAATAACTAATCTTAAATAAGCTTTAGATTTACCACTTCAGAAATGCTTCTGCAAGTCATTCCTACACGAATACAGCCAGCAATAACTTAACTATATTCAGAAGTCATAGCAAACCACATAACTATATCCCATTAAGCCCAAATAAATGTATATGTAACTCAATTTCTCTTTGGCTTGATCCCCAAAAGAACAGCTCTGATAAAGACAACCTCTCTTTAGAAAGCAAAGGAAGGCAGGGAATTCCCTGGTGGTCCAGTGATTAGAACTCCACATGCTCACGCTGAGGGTCCAGGTTCAATCCTTGGTTGAGAAACTAAGATCCCACAAGCTGTGCGGTACGGCCAAAAAAAGAGAGAGAGAAGAAAGCAAAAAAAAAAGGCAGAAAATATGAAAAAGCAAAAGTAGTTTATGGATGGGTAGAAGGTAGAAGACACTCATTCTTAATATATCTTATATCTTCACATGTAGATTCAAAGTTAATAAAAGTATTCCCCTGTCCCACACACGTTTCAAGTATTCTAGGGTTGTGAATTCCACTGTAGAACTTGGAACACCAAACCCCAAAAGAATGAAGCCTCAGAGGAAATCTGGTAGACCTAACCTAAGGTAGGAAAGACTTTCCAAAGGAATACAGCAAGGAGCTTCCCTGGTGGCCCAGGGCTTTGGACTCTGTGCTTCTGCTGCAGGAGGCATGGGTTCAATCCCTGGTCAGAGAACCGAGATCCCACAAGCTGTGTGGCATGGCCAAAAACAACAGTGAAGACCAAAATTCTAAAGGAAAATACAGACTCAACTGTATTAAACTTTAAAACATCTCTGTGGCTAAACCAAACAAAACCAAATGTCAAACAATGAAACTAGAAGAAAAGGTAACTTTTTATTCATATTACAAGGATTAATAGCTCCAGTACAGAAACCCATTAAAATTTTTAAACCATGAGGAATTAAACATTAGAACCATCAAAGAGCATGAAAAGGCAATTCACAGAGAAAGAAATACAAAAGGCAAAAATGCAAAGAATTGGCAAGAATTTAGGGAAACTAAGCCCTCTCACTCTGCTGTCAGGAATGTAAATTAGCTCACCTTTATACAGGGCAATTTGACAATATAAAAATAATATTAAATAGAGTTTATTATTTGCCAAGTGCCCTGTGAAGTGCTTCACACTGATTTATTCAATTGCCACTCAACTGTATATTCAATGTGCATCACATGTAATAATGAAAAACAAGATTCCTTAGACACCCAACAACAGGATTTGGTTAAATAGAACATGGAACCTCTATACAGTAGGACTGAACTAATTTATATTTACCAACATGGAAAACCCTCTAAAATGTAGTAAGGGGTTTTTTTTAAGGCAACAAAAAAGAATGTACAATATACCTGCTAAATAACAAAATTTAAGTTTGAAAGATCTTAATGATTTTATTTAACAATTCATAAATTGGGCAGCATCTCATCTAGCATATAGAAAGGAGCTCTGAAGAGCTGTACAAAATGGAAGCCTGTTAATAAGCAGAAGGTGGAGGGACAAAGAAATTACTAGTGATGAGTAAATTGCTTCAGGCAAGGTCACCTTTTTTGTGGGGACTGCAGGGGTCTATGAGGTGGATTACTTCACTACTGCTGACCAAACAATTGCAGACAGACTGGAAATTACATTTCTAGGAGAGGATGAAACTGCAATTAGGTTGGGTATTAGGTCTCAGTTCGGTGATGTGGGCTTTAGTATGAGTGACTCCAGTCGGAGCCTCTTGTTTTTTAACAATTCCCCCTTCTGATCAGACCCTCAGCTTAACTAGAAGATGTGATCAAAATTTAAGGCATTAGTGTCACTTCCAGCTATCACTCTGAAGTTCCCACAGTTTTTTGCTGATCTTCTGTGTGGTATTCACAGGTCATGACTTTCTTTGCTGCATTTCTGTGGCATTCACAGGTCATGACTTCTGCTTTACAATTTTTAGCTGGTCATTCCCCTCATTCTTTTCTGACATTCTAGTCTTAGAACATTTGCTTGGTGGTGAGCAGCCACCACCATGCATTTTTACGATTCTGAGAACACAGCACACCAGGGGGACTACTGTGACTATGATAAGCAGGACGATTCCCAAAGTCTGGAGTGCACTTCAGAGTCATGGTTTCCAAGACCCAAACCAATCAAAATCAAACACATCAAGGAAAGAACCTGTTGAAGAAGTTACTTTCTCAAACCAGTGGCTTATTCAGTGATCTTATACAGCTGAGTTTCAACTTCAGAAGTGTTAATCCAGGTGCAGCAAGTGGTTCTGGTCAGAGCACAAACAACTCCTTGATCAGCTAAAAGATAATCAAGGATCATCTTTTTATCAAGAGCAAACTTAGACAGTCTAAAGATGTCTATTGAATGGCTATGGCTTTTGCAGTAGATTCTGTAGTATTTTCAGGAGTTTGAGATTCCTGATCATAGCCTCACTTGTCTTCACTCCTAACCAGGGAAGTAGGGACCTGCCAGGGGAAGTGAGTCCTGAATCATGAACACCTTAATAAGGTGTCTCAGTGTGACTGTGGACAGTTAGGAGCACAGTTAGCTAACCTAATAGGCATTGATTGCACAGTTATGCACCAGCCATCTGGGCATGCATTGGCCCAAGGAGAATGACAAACATCACAAAGATAAATTCTGTCAGGGAACAAAGCCATTCCCGCCAAGGTGGCACTGTTAATGGATTGTTGCATGTATCCACTCAAGCCAGGGGTCAGTTAGGTTTTTAGGACAACTGGAAACTAAACCTCCTAACCCAGAATAAAAAGTTGCTCTAAATTCCTTGCAAAGATCGATGCTGCTGGTGAGACCTTTTCGTGACTGGGGGAGATGTGATATAGATAATCCTAAGTGTGGGGGTGCAAATGTACTACGATTTACATAGATATTGGTATATAATTGGGCAAATACATTATAACTGAAAAAAAGTAAAACAAGGCACAGGATGTTCTGGACATAAAAGTCAAACTCTAAGTGATTCCTAAGACAGGGAATCAGTCAAAAATAGAAATTGGTCACAGGGAGGACCAAGGGGTCTCTAGCATCATGTTGTTGTTCAGTCCCTCAGTCGTGTCTGACTCTGCGCTCTCATGGACTGCAGACCACCAGGCTTGTCTGTCCTTCACTATCTCCCAGAGCTTGCTCAAACTCATGTCCACTAAGTCAGTGATTCCATCCAACCATCTCAATCTTCTGGCGCCCCCTCCTCCTCCTGCCTTCAATCTTTCTCAGCATCAGGGTCTTTTCTAATGAGTCAGCTCTTTGCATCAGGTGGCCAAAGTATTGGAGCTTCAGCATCAGTCCTCCCAGTGAATATTCAGGACTGATTTCCTTTAGGATTAACTGGTTTGATCTCCTTGCAGGGACTCTCAAGAGTCTTCTCCAACACCATAGTTCAAAAGCATCAAATCTTTGATGCGCAGCCTTCTTTATGGGCCAACTCTCATATCCATACATGATTACTGGAAAAACCATAGCTTTGACTATACAGACCTTTGCTGGCAAAGTAATGTCTCTAGCATCATAGAAAGGCAATTATGATGACAAATCCAGCAGTCCAAAAGGTGAACTCTATTAGTAATGGCCTGGAAGATAAGGATGATGGCATTAACTTTCCAGGTCAATGCCAGAGTAAAGGAAAGAAAGAGAAGGAGAGAGGGTTTCATGTTTGGCTCAAGTATGAAATTTTGATCTGGCATCTTAGCAGTCTACATCAATGTTAGCTACTTTTCTTCCTCTGATTTGGAGGTGTCTGATTTCCAGTGTCTGTGCTATGCTGTGCTTAGTCATGTCTGACTCTTTGCGACTCCATGGACTGTAGCCTGTCAGGCTCCTCTGTCCATGGGAATTCTCCAAGCAAGAATACTGGAGTGGGGTTGCCATGCCCTCCTCCAGGGGATCTTCCCAACCCAGGGATCAAACCCAGGTCTATTGTGTCTCCTGCATTGGCAGGTGGGTTCTTTACTATCTGAGCAACCAGGGAAGCCCTCCAGTGTCTACACAGGACCAGCTGTCAGGCAGAGCGTTCTTTAGCTGTGAGATGTGTACTCAAGGTTTAAGTTCCTGAAGTTCGGTTGCCATCTGGATAAATGAGGAAGACCTGATATAGTCCCTTGCAAGAAAACTTAAGAGCAGCTTTATTCTTGTGGATTCCAAATCAGAAGGGTGGGAGAAAACTGGAAACATTAGTTCAGAGTTATAGCCAGATATTTGAGGAAACTAAAAGAACTGAGGATCCAGTCCAGTTTACAGGTATATAACAAAACTTCAAAAATCAAAGACAGTTAACAGACTAAAATCTAGTATCTACAAAGGTGCAAACATAATTTTTCTCTCTACAATCACTCCCATTATTTTAACCAAGATTATCACAGTAAAACTAATCTGTTTGTATTAAAGTTGGGCTTGCTATTTATATAAGTGCAGCAAGAACAGTGACTGGGTGTTACTTTTAAGTTCAGTCTTAAACTGAACTTAAGTTTAAATTCTTTTTAAGATACATTTGCTGGAACTTTGCATAAGAAATCTCAGCTTAAACTTTTAAAAGCCTCTGAGAACAGGAAGTCTAGCCTACATTTTGCCTAGAGCTTGTGTGAATTCCTCTCTTCTTGAGATCCTCAAAACATCTAGCTTTATGAGCCTGCCAGGAAGTGACCTTCCTTACTCACCTGATAAGGTTGCCAGGAATCCAGTAAGCAAGGTACTAGGTCAGTTTTCCAAGAGGCTTTATTGGCTCCTTAATACCTTAAAACTATCTGGTCATATCTGAGTCTATGCACGTCTCTCTCAAATCCATCGTTCCTATCAAAGCCTTGGTAATACAGCCAATGTTTCTGTGTTCTGTTACAAGGAGAACAAACGGATCCTTATTGAACTTAGGCAAATAACTAACGATATTGCCATAAAAAGAATACCTAAGAGTTTCTCAATTATGGAGGGATCAGGCAGGGAGAAAAAGTACATGCTGCCTCTTTGCTTACAAAGGGATACTTAACCAAATTGCTCCATGTCACAGCTAGCTTAAGAGAAAAGCTTTTCTTATATCTGGAAAAACAAAACATTAAAGAACCAGCAATGTTTCGATCAAAGTCATTAAAAATTATAATCCTCCTCCTCAATTCATTCAGACCCATGTAACTAATACTTGTTCTGCTTGAATCCAGTTTTTCCATTAGTTCTGGAAACTCTTACCCAGTTCAGTTTTATGATCTTAAAGTTATCAGAAACCTGTTCTTTCCGTGAATCTCTTGAAGATGAAAGTACTTTGCAGAACAATTTTGCAAAAGCATCAGAGTAAAACAATGTACATGTGTGCTCCATCATGTCCAACTCTGAGACCCCATGGATTGTAGCCCACCAGGCTCTTCTGCCCATGGGATTTTCCAGGCAAGAATACTGGAGCAGGTTGCCATTTCCTCCTCCAAGGGATCTTCCTGACCCAGGGATATCCCCATCTGCTGTGTCTCCTGCATTAGCAGGCAGATTTTTTTTTTTTTTTTTTTTTACCACCAAGCCACGTGGGAAGCCCAGTAACTGTATAAAGACTTACGTGTATACCTGTGGCGGATTCATGTTGATATATGGCAAAACCAATACAATATTGTAAAGTAATTAACCTCCAATTAAAATAAATAAATTTATATTTTTTTTAAATGCTTGTTAAAGATCTGATGAGAGTTAATTACAATGGAATTGATGAGAAATTTTGGTTATTTTGGTAATAACTGGAATTACTACTGAAAACATATCAGGACACTTCAAATTCCCAGGAATTTCATCCAATTTCTGGAACATCTATCAGTTCAGTTCAGTTCAGTCGCTCAGTCGTGTCCGACTCTTTGCAACCCCGTGAATTGCAGCACGCCATGCCTCCCTGTCCATCACCAACTCCTGGAGTTCACTCAGATTCACGTCCATCGAGTCCGTGATGCCATCCAGCCATCTCATCCTCTGTCGTCCCTTTCTCCTCCTACCCCCAATCCCTCCCAGCATCAGAGTCTTTTCCAATGAGTTAACTCTTCACATGAGGCGGCCAAAGTACTGGAGTTTCAGCTTTAGCATCATTCCTTCCAAAGAAATCCCAGGGCTGATCTCCTTTAGAATGGACTGGTTGGATCTCCTTGCAGTCCAAGGGACTCTCAAGAGTCTTCTCCAACACCACAGTTCAAAAGCATCAATTCTTCAGCGCTCAGCCTTCTTCACAGTCCAACTCTCACATCCATATGTGACCACAGGAAAAACGATAGCCTTGACTAGACGGACCATAGTTGGCAAAGTAATGTCTCTGCTTTTGAATATGCTATCTAGGTTGGTCATAACTTTTCTTCCAAGGAGTAAGGGTCTTTTAATTTCATGGCTGCAGTTACCATCTGCAGTGATTTGGGAGCCCAAAAAATAAAGTCTGACACTGTTGCCACTGTTTCCCCATCTATTTCCCATGAAGTGATGGGACCGGATACCATGATCTTTGTTTTCTGAATGTTGAGCTCTAAGCCAACTTTTTCACTCTCCTCTTTCACTTTCATCAAGAGGCTTTTTAGTTCCTCTTCACTTTCTGCCATAAGGGTGGTGTCATCTGCACATCTGAGGTTATTGATATATTTATACAAATACAACATAAAGACGGTTTAGTACAACTTATTTGACAGTTCTTCCCATGTAATCTAGCATATCAAATATACCTAAGTAAACATCTCTCTTTTTCTAAAGAGAGTCATTTTTCTGTGACTTTCCAGAGACCTTCTGGAAAAATCTCAAAGTTACTTCCAGGTCAAAAAGACTTCATGTTGATTTGATTCTTTTGGCAGGGGGTTGGGGAGAGAGTTGTCAAAAATATCAAAAGGCTTCAAAAACATTTGGTCAAATAGGATCATAGGTCACTGAAACAACAATTATCTGTTTAGCCATAGTGACAAAGACTTCACAGGCAAATACAGAAAGTTAAATAATTGTAAAAAATTTGGAAAAAAAAATAATACCTTAGCTCTTTAATAGAGAAGACTCAATTTCCTTAAGTAATCTAAGACTTGATAAAGACAATGTGAAACACAGAAAATTATTTTGATAAGACACAAAACCTTTGTCTTCTAAGCAAATTATTTAAAAGATAAAAACCGTTTATAATCTCTTACAAGAGCAGACCAATAGTTAGTGTACAAAAGCTTGGCCCTTTTAAAGTAGAGAGAAAATCAAACTCTAATATTGTACCAGCTACTTTTGATATTAAAATCCATTTTTCACTCAAATAAATTCATTTTAATCTTAGCCAGCTTAACCATGCATAAAATTATTTTCCCAAGATTCCTTTCCCATAAACATTTTACAACTGTCTTTTTTACATTCAGATTTTGTCATATATTTTTCCTCTTTCCTATTCTGAAATAACCAGCCTCAGGACAAAGCTATTAATACTTTCCTTCCCCTCAACAAAAATGCATTTCTATTCCTCATACCTTCTTTTACTGAAAACATACACCCTACTTTCCCTGCATGGAAACATGTCCCTTATTATTTCTAGTAGTTTTAATTACATATATAATTGTTAACCCTTAAAAACCTTAATTACTAGTGAAAATAAATAATTAAACAATTGTGAACTATTTTATACATTAGCATTTTGTGGAAAATTTATAAACATGTTAATTTTCTAGAAACATATGCTTTTTCATCGTAATTTTTTTCAATGTGGCACAAAACGTGTTTACTAATAAACCCAAATCTTTTTGTTTCTCTATAAAATGAAACTGAAAGTAAATAAACTTACATTTAGTAGTGTTTTTGTATTTCATCTTATTTGGAAATTATCTAGATATTTAATTACTATCCATCACTTAATTTAACTAAGCAAAACTTTAAGATTTCAGGTTACCAAAAAGATTGTGGAAACTGCTTAAGGAGACATATTGTGAAACATAATTATTGCTAAAAACTTCACCTAAAAACTCTAACCTCACATCTATTTAAATCACTTGTTTTCAACAATTGTGCTTAGCTTACTTCATCATACCAGGTTATATTTCTTGCTGACAAGTTTTATTACAGAGATAACATAAACTTATTTGACTAATAAACCTAGATAGAATAAAAGTTGTATGTATGCATTATATTCACTGTTGATAACACTAAAGACATGTCTATTTTAATTAAACTAACAGATTTGAATTAGATTTAATACCAAATATTTTCCTAGATCACATGAACCTGAAAAGCATTTGGGTTAGTTTCTGTTATATTTTTTGAGAATTGTATAAATACTAAATTCACATAGGCATTCTTTTTCTTTAAGCCAATTATACAGAACTCCATTCTGTTTTTACAAATTAATTTTGACAAAACCATCTGGAGGTAAAAAAAAAAAAATACAACACATCTACAACATATACAGAAACACACGCAAAAAAACGCTGACCCAAACTATAGTTAAGATTTTATAGTTCTTGTTCTAAAATTTTAACCATGAGGCAGGTAAGACAATGTAAAACTCACTAGCTTAAAAAAGAACAGTTGAAATAAGTATACCTGCTTCAATGTCTACGGCTAAAGCCTTTTCTACTAATATTTGTGGAGAAAACACTTTAGATTTGTATTTGTCCTTAACAAGTAACCTCTAACTTTCCCAGTTCTTTTTTTATTGGAGTATAACTGATATACAATGTTTTGTTAGTTTCTGCTGTACAACAAGGTGAATCAGCTATATGTATACATACATCCCCTCCCTTTTGGGCCTTCCTCCCACCCCTCTAGGTCATCACAGGGCACCTAGTTGAGTTCCATGTGCTATACAGCAGCTTCCTACTAGCTAGCTATTTCACACATGGAAGTGTACATATATCGAGCCTAATCTCCCAAATCGCCCCACTCTCCTCTTCCCGCACTGTGTCCACATGCCCATTCTCTACATCTGCATCTCTATTCCTGCCCTGAGAAGACGCTCATCTACACCATTTTTCTAGATTCCGTATGTATGTGTCAATATACGATATTTTTTTCTGACTTACTTCACTCTGTATGACAGACTCTACGCCCATCCACATCTCGACAAATGACCCAATTTTGTTCCTTTTCATGGCTGAGTAATTAATATTCCATTGTACATATGTACCACATCTCCCTTATCCATTCATCTGTTAATGGACATTTAGATTGCGCCCATTTCCTGGCTGTTGTAAATAGTGTAAATGAACATTGGGTTACATATGTCTTTTTGAATTATGGTTTTCTTAGGGTATATGCCCAGTAGTAGAACTTCTGGGTCACCTAGTAGTTCTATTTTTAATTTTTTAAGGAACATTCATACTGTTCTCTACAGTGGCTTTATCAATTTACATTCCAACAGTGTGGGAGGGTTCCCTTTCCTCCACACCCTCTCCAGCATTTATTTAGATTGTTTGATGATGGCCATTCTGACCATTGTGAGGTGATACTTCATAGTTTTGACTTGCATTTCTCTAATAATTAGTGATATTGAGCATCTTTTCATGTGCCTCTTGGTCATCTGTATGTCTTCTTTGGAGAAAGGTCTATTTAGGTCTTCCACCCATTTTTTTATTGAGTTGCTCTTTTGATATTGATCTGCATGAGTTGTTTGTATATTCTGGAGATTAATCCCTTGTTGGTTGCTTCATTTGCAAATATTTTCTCCCACTTTGACGGTTGTCTTTTCATCCTGTTTATGGCTTATTTGCTCTGCAGAAGCCTTTAAGTTTAATTAAGTCCCATTTGTTTTTTTTATTTGTTTCTTTGTATTTTCATTACTCTTGAAGGTGAGTCAAAAAAGATCTTGCTGTGACTTATGTTAAAGAATGTTTTTCCTATGTTTTCCTCTAAGAGTTTTATACTGTCCAGTCTTACATTTAGGTCTTTAATCCATTGGGCAAGAGAGCTTTTATAGCAGTTTGTATTTTTAAAAGGTTTCCCCCTATTCGGGGGAGAATGGATACATGTGTATGTATGGTTGAATCCCTTTGCTGTACACCTGAAACTATCACAACATTGTTAATTGGCTATACACTGATATAATAAAAAAAAAAACTTTTTAAAGCCTTCCCCCCTACTTTTTCATTTTGATCTCAGGAATTGAGGATGGTCTACATAAGAGTTGCCAGAGAAAGACTAGGTAAAACAATTAGATATCAAAGACAGGGAAATAACGCAAGTTCCTCCAAAAAGGACTTTTGTTCTTTAAAGACCAGAATTTTTACAATATGTACAAGCTTCATGAGATAAATAGAGGAGGTCTTGGGATAACAAGGTAAAAAGGATAGGTGAGCTCTGCATTTTTTCTGCAGTCACATTTCTGGTTTTGCAAAGATCTGTAAGATAAGGATAGTTGCTTTCAATTTCTCAAGAAATTAAGAGGCAACTTAAATGACATCAGCCAAGAGAACGCACTGGTCACAGCAAACACCCTCTTCCAACAACACAAGAGAAGACTTTACACATGGACATCACCAGATGGTCAACACCGAAATCAGACTGATTACATTATTTGCAGCCAAAGATGGAGACGCTCTATACAGTCAGCAAAAACAAGACCAGGAGCTCACTGTGGCTCAGATCATGAACTCCTTATTGCCAAATTCAGACTTTAATTGAAGAAAGTGGGGAAAACCACTAGACCATTCAGGTATGATCTAAATCAAATCCCTTATGATTATACAGTGGAAGTGAGAAATAGATTTAAGGGACTAGATCTGATAGATAGAGTGCCTGATGAACTATGGACGGAGGTTCGTGACATTGTACAGGAGACAGGGATCAAGACCATCCCCGTGGAAAAGAAATGCCAAGAAGCAAAATGGCTGTCTGAGGAGGCCTTACAAATAGCTGAGAAAAGAAGAGAACTGAAAAAAGCAAAGGAGAAAAGGAAAGATCTACCCATTTGAATGCAGAGTTCCAAAAAAATCAAGGAGAGATAAGAAAGCCTTCCTCAGCGATCAATGCAAAGAAATAGAGGAAAAAAACAGAATGGGAAAGACTAGAGATCTCTTCAAGAAATTTAGAGATACAAGGGAACATTTCATGAAAAGATGGGCTCGATAAAGGACAGAAATGGTATCGACCTAACAGAAGCAGAAGATATTAAGAAGAGGTGGCAAGAAGACACAGAAGAACTGTACAAAAAAGATCTTCACGACCAAGATAATCATGATAGTGTGATCACTCACACTCACCTAGAGGCAGACATCCTGGAATGTGAAGTCAAGTGGGCCTTAGGAAGCATCACTACAAACAAAGCTAGTGGAGGTGATGGAATTCCAGTTGAGCTATTTCAAATCCTGAAAGATGACGCTGTGAAAGTGCTACACTCAATATGCCAGCAAATTTGGAAAACTCAGCAGTGGCCACAGGACTGGAAAAGGTCAGTTTTCATTCCAATCCCAAAGAAAGGCAATGCCAAAGAATGCTCAAACTACCGCACAATTGCACTCATCTCACATGCTAGTAAAGCAATGCTCAAAATTCTACAAGCCAGGCTTCAGCAATACGTGAACTGTGAACTTCCAGATGTTCAAGCTGGTTTTAGAAAAGGCAGAGGAACCAGAGATCAAATTGCCCACATCCGCTGGATCATGGAAAAAGCAAGACAGTTCCAGAAAAACATCTATTTCTGCTTTATTGACTATGCCAAAACCTTTGACTGTGTGGATCACAATAAACTGTGGAAAATTCTGAAAGAGATGGGAACACCAGACGACCTAACCTGCCTCTTGAGAAACCTGTTGTCAGGAAGCAACAGTTAGAACTGGACATGGAACAACAGACTGGTTCCAAATAGGAAAAGGAGTACGTCAAGGCTGTATATTGTCACCCTGCTTATTTAACTTCTTTGCAGAGTATATCATGAGAAACGCTGGACTGGAAGAAGCACAAGCTGGAATCAAGATTGCCAGGAGAAATATCAGTAACCTCAGATATGCAGATGACACCACCCTTATGGCAGAAAGTGAAGAGGAACTAAAAAGCCTCTTGAAAATGTGAAAGAGGAAAGTGAAAAAGTTGGCTTAAAGCTCCACATTCAGAAAACTAAGATCATGGCATCCGGTCCCACCACTTCATGGCAAATAGATGGGGAAACAGTGGCAGACTTTATATTCTGGGGCTCCAAAATCACTGCAGATGGTGATTACAGCCATGAAATTAAAGACACTTACTCCTTGAAAGGAAAGTTATGACCAACCTAGATAGCATATTCAAAAGCAGAGACATTACTTTGCCAACATAGGTCCATCTAGTCAAGGCTATCAGAGAAGGCAATGGCAACCCACTCCAGTGTTCTTGCCTGGAGAATCCCAGGGACGGAGGAGGCTGGTGGGCTGCTGTCTGTGGGGTCACACAGAGTCGGACATGACTGAAGTGACTTAGCAGTAGCAGCAGTAGCAGTCAAGGCTATGGTTTTTCCAGTAGTCATTTAGGGATGTGAGAGTTGGACTGTGAAGAAAGTTGAGCACCGAAGAATTGATGCTTGTGAACTGTGGTGTTGGAGAAGACTCTTGAGTCCCTTGGACTGCAAGAAGGTCCAACCAATCCATCCTAAAGAAGACCAGTCCTGGGTATTCTTTGGAAGGCATGATGCTAAAGCTGAAACTCCAGTACTCTGGCCACCTCATGAGAAGAGCTGACTCACTGGAAAAGACTCTGATGCTGGGAGGGACTGGAGGCAGGAGGAGAAGGGGACAACAGAGGATGAGATGGCTAGGTGGCATCACCGACTCAATGGACAAGAGTTTGTGTGAACTCCAGGAGTTTGTGATGGACAGGGAGGCCTGGCGTGCTGCAATCCATGGGGTCGCAAAGACCTGGACACGACTGAGCAACTGAAATGAACTGACCACTATCACCATGGAGAACTTGCTACTCTCATTTTTGTTTCAAGTAGAAGGGTAAAACCTCTTAATAAGGAGGGTTTTGACCTATTTTTTTCACTGTCAGCAAGGCTGTCAATTCTCTCCCTGAAGGGAAGGCAAAGCCTCTGAAGGCAGAAAATGTTTTATTCTCTATTAGATTTTAGTTTAACATGCTCTCCTAGCCTCTGACAGGATGGATTGTAGGTGTCCATAATAGAACAGTAACTTCTAAAATGCCAATCCTAACAGGAGGAAAAAAATCTATTCTCCTGTGATCTACAATCAATCCCAGCCACTACTCTAGCATCAAATGCATATATGTACATTTACATACATGAATTATTAAGTCATTCTATAATGAGCATTCTTGCCTACAGCCTTGCCAAGCAAGGCTTTCATAATATCCCTAAGTAGTTTAGCAACAATTCAGAGCAACAACTAAAGCCGTCTTCTTAGCTACCAGTGAACATACTCATGCCCATATTGGTGATTTTCTATAGTTCATTTACATCAACTAAGCTTTTTATTGTCAGGAAGTTTCATGTAATTCTCCACTTGGAGATTTCACTGTTTATTTCTTTTGTAAAGATTATTTTTTTAACCAGGCACCCCTAATTCCAAAGAAATCATATTTTCTAAATGTCAAAATAATGTCCTTAACCTCCTTTATCTCTATGGTTTGTTTCCTATTTCTACAGTAATATCTACTTAGATGACAGAAAGTCACAGTCCTAATGTGACTCAATCCCCTTAAAACCAGTGGTCTCAGGAATTCCTCAGTTGTCCAGCAGTTAGGATTCAGCACTTTCACTACCATGGCCCAGGGTTCATCCCTGGTCAGGGAACCAAGATCCTGCAAGCTTTGTGGCATGGCCAAAAACAAAACAAACAAAAAAGTAATAACTAAAAAATAAACAAAAAGCCCAAAACAGTGGATATAACATCTTGTCAGAAATGTTTGGAGGTTAATTTATATTATATCCATCAAATGTCTTATCTGCATGCTTTTTAATCCTTCAAATAAATCCACTTACCTAGATGAGAATTATAAAAATCACCACATTTCCTCTAAGGAGTTCTTTTGGTTCAAATATCCTCTACTAGCTTTACTGACATGGCATCAAACTCCCCGGTATTTTAGTGACCTCCACTGTCTCATAATTGTCACATAGACAGAAAACTTCTGGGACTTCCCTGGTGGCCCAGTGACTAAGACTCCATGGTCCCGATGCAGGGGCCTGGGTTTGATCAGGGAACTAGATCCCACTGTCACAAGTAAAGAGTTCACATGCTGCAACTAAGACACGACACAGCCAAATAAATAAATATTTTTCAAAATTTAACATAAAAAACAAGAAACTTCTAATTATGGATACTTCAAACACACACAAAAATATAGAGAATAGTGCAATGAAGTTCCAGGTATCTACTACAGTTTCAGCAATTACATTCTGCCTATTTTAATCATCACTTCTTAATTTTGTTTCTCGATTTGGAGCAAACTTTGAACATTAGATTCTAGCTAGGAATACAGCCAAATTCATATTCTCACTTGAAACAAAGCTGTCACCTAAGTAGCAGTTATCTAGTTAAAATCTAAAACCATCCCCACTCCCAGATTTTCCATCTCTACCCAACCTGCTTTCTAACTCCCTCTCCTCCCGCCCCTGAGCTTCAACTAGCACTTGTCCCAGCTAACTGGTCTAATCCTTTCAACTACTTAAATGTGGGACAGGAGGACTTTGCTTAGCATACTGCAGAAGAGACAAAACTGCCCTCTTACCATTGCATCCCAGGGCAATTTCATTTCAATTCTTTAACTTCTGTAGAAGTGAACAAATAATAGCATTTGAATAAAACTTATTTTTCAGACCTTTTGTTCAAAGATCTGTGTAAATGCATGCCCATGTCTATCCATGTGAAAGTGGATATTAGACAAAGAAGGCAAGAGCAAGGCTCAGAGGGAATGAGATGGAGGATTAAGTTATGGATCAAGGGAAAGGAAGCAATGATTCTAGGCTCCCTCTGGGAGATTTTATCTCCTTTAATGTTCCCAGCAACTTCAGGTATCATCTAATTCCCATTTTACATATGAGGAAACTGAAGAAATTCAAACTTCAGAAGTTCTATGGCTCAAGACACCTAGTTTGAGAATGCTGCAGGCGGAACTGAGTCTGATTTGACTCCAGAACCATGCCCTTCTTACCTAAATAATAAGGTCAGGAGCACTGGAAATTGACTAGGATCCCCCAGGACAATTCCTTCTGAGGCCCGAGCCTCCAAACAAATGCTGCTATATAATGAGACTTTCTCTCTTCCTCACCAGATGGTCCCCTAAATTAGTTGAAGCCTGTGGGCCTTGAATATAAAACAGACAGATGCATCTCTATTATAATACAGCAGTTTGGCTTCAGTTGCAAGTGTTATGCTTTAAATATAAGAATGTAATTGATTTACAGTATTTTTTAATGATAGGGAGTTTTTGTGCTTGATCAGTCCAGCCCCTGAATGCCTGGCTGCTCTTCGTAACAGATAATATACCTAAGCAGGCCACCGAAAGGAAGAGTTCTATTTCTCTGGGACAGGCCTGAGTTTGCCCACCCATACTGCTGATGCTGCACCTAAGAGACCCACCAGAGGCAGCTCCTGCTCTTCCTCCCTTAGCCAGACTAGGCAAGAGGTGTTTCCTCAATTAAGTCCCCAGCTTGCTGGAATAATAACCACCTTGCTCCTTTCTTTGCCACCAGCATTTACCCTAGCCTGCCTGAATCTAGAAGCTGATCCCTCTAGACTAGAGATCTTGCCTCTTCTTCACTGAGTTGAGGGGACAAGAGGCAGCTTTAAAACTTGCTTCTCTTTCACTTACATTTAGGATGCCTCCTTTTTCTGTATGTAAAGGCTCTGCTCATCTACAGCTAACCAAATTCTGCTCTAACTGTGAAACTGAGAAATCAGTCTTTATTCAGACACACGCTTCCTCTACAAAGCACAGCAGTTGGGTGGAATGGAGCCAGCAGTGCAAAGGCAGGATCCAGGAGGGAGAGGGAAGAAAGCAATTCTGAAAGGGAGTGAGGAACAGCCTCAGGGTGAGGGAAGGCAGGTGTCATCAGAGGGGGAAGCAGGCAGCAGGAAGGAAGATAAATTCACTACTGAGGAACAATGGAGAGGGACTAAGTACCAAGCACTATGCTAGATGCTTTACACATGCCAAGTGAGAATGGGCTGGAAAACGGGGAGGAATTTATGAATGCCATTACAGTAGTGCAGGCAAGAAGTAATTAGGAACTTAATAGAGTACTGACCGTTTGAATGGGAAAAGAGGACAGAAGCAGGATTCACTGTGAAGGGAGTCTCACAGTGTAGAGCAATTGATTGGGTATAGAGGTCAGGCAGAAGGAAGAAACCAAGAGCTTTGGGTTTTCATGAGTGACTGTGAATGTAAGGGGAAATGACTGTCAGGAGACGGATGTACATAAGGTTAGTTCAGTTTGGGGCCTATTTGAGCTTTAAAATTTTTTATTATGCAAATTTCCAAACAGAGAGAAAAGAGAATAGGATACTAAAGTCCTATATACCCATTACCTAGCTCAATAATTATCAACACACAACCAATCTTGTTTCTCATCAATACCCTTACCTATTCTTTCTCTCCCCAACTGAATTATTTTGAAGTAAATCCCAAACATATGATATCATCCATAAACATTTCAATATGTATTTCTGAAAAATATTCCTAACACAGCCACATATAATCATCTCAACTAAAACAGTAACATTAAATTTTAATGTCATCAAATAGTGTCATCAGTAAGTATTCAAACTTCCTTAATCAGCTCCTTGTTTGATTTATATAGCTAATCGGTTAAAATCAGGATCCAGGGCTTCCTTGGTGGCTCAGTGGTAAAGAATCCATCTGCCAATGCAAGAGACACGGGTTCAATCTCTGATCCAGGAAGTAACTGATCCACAGAGTAACTGAGCCCATGTACCACAGCTACTGAGCCTACACACCCAAGAGCCCACGCTCCACAACAGGAGAAACCACCACAATTAAGAAGCCTGCGCACCACAACCAGAGAGTGGCCCCCACTCTCCACAACTAGAGAAAAGCCCACACAGCAATGAAGACCCAATACAACCAAAATAAGTAAACAAATTTTTTTTAAAAAATCAGGATCCAGATAAGCAGACCCATTGAACATAAGATTCATAAGATTGTCTCAGACAGACACTTGGAGATATCAAGCAGGCAACTGAAATTTGGGGTCCAAAATTCAAGAGGTAGAGGCCAGAAATATAGATGTGAAAATCATCTTCCCAGAGGGAACAGTTGCAGCTAACTGACTAGATGAAACTATTGAGTAGATATTAAAGGGGAGGAATATAACAATAAAAATGCCCCAAGGATAGAACCCTGGTGGAAGTGAAAGTCACTCAGTCATGTCCAATGCTTTGTGACCCCATGGAGTATACAGTCCATGGAATTCTCCAGGCCAGAATACTGGAGTGGGTGCCTTTCCCTTCTCCAGGGGATCTTCCCAACCCAGGGATTGAACCCAGGTCTCCCACATTACAGGCAGATTCTTTACCAGCTGAGCCACAAGGGAAGCCCAAGAATACTGGAGTGGGTAGCCTGTCCTTTCTCCAGGGGATCTTCCCAATCCAGGGACCAAACCGGGGTCTCCTGCATTGCAGGTGGGTTCTTTACCTACTGAGCTATGAGGGAAGCCTAAATATTAGAAGAAATAGTGGTTGTATAGCCCATGGAATTCTCCAGGCCAGAATACTGGAGTGGGTAGCCTATCCTTTCTCCAGCAGATCTTCCCGACCCAGGAATCGAACTGGGGTCTCCTGCATTGCAGGCAGATTCTTTACCAAATTTAGCTATGAGGGAAGCTATGAAGAACCCTGGCGAGCAACTAAACTCAGAAGAAGAGAGACTGAGGATGAGAACTGGGAGATGTTGCAAAAACCAGTACTCAAGAAAACAAGCATGACACTCAGAGAGTTGGAGAACTCAGGTTTATTACGCCGGCGGGCCCAGAGGAGTTAACAGGCCAAGCTCTGAGCCCCAAACAAAGGGATTACAGAGTTTTTATAGACAGACGGTAGTGGGCTACACTAGCTGTTAATAGGCTGGTTTAAACTAAGGGGTTTCACACACGTGCGCAGGAACAGTGGTCAAGATGGGGAGGGGGACACCATACACAAAAATAAATTCAAAATGGATTAAAGACCTAAATGTAAGACCAGAAGCTATAAAACTCTCAGAGGAAAACATAGGCAGAACACCCGATGACACAAATCAAAGCAAGATCCTCTATGACCCACCTCCTAGAGTAACGGAAATAAAAACAAAAGTAAACAAGTGGGACTTGATTAAACTTAAAAGCTTTTACACACCAAAGGAAACTATAAGCAAGGTGAAAAGATAACCCTCAGAATGGGAGAAAATAATAGCAATTGAAACAATTGACAAGGGATTGATTTTCAAAACATATAAGCAGTTCATACAACTCAATACCAGAAAAACAAACAACCCAATCAAAAAGTGGGGAAAATACCTAGACATTTCTCTAAAGAAGACACAGAGATGGCTAACAAACATATGAAAAGATGCTCAACATCGCTCATTATGAAAGAAATGCAAATCAAAACTCCAATGAGATATCACTTCACACCAATCAGAATGGCCATCATCAAAAAGTCTACAAACAATAAATGGTGGAGAGGGTGTGGAGAAAAGGGAACACTCTGGCACTGTTGGTGGGAATGTAAATTGATAGAGCCACTATGGAATATGGTATGGAGATTCCTTAGAAAACTAGGAATAAAACCACCATATGACCAACAATCCCACTCCTAGGCATATACCCTGAGGAAACCAAAATTGAAAATGACACATGTGTATCGCATTTTTCACTGCAGCACTATTCACAACAGCTAGAACCTGGAAGCAACCTAGATGTCCATTGACAGACGAATGGCTAAGAAAGCTGTGGTACATATACACAATGGAATATTACTCAGCTATTAAAAAGAATGTATTTAAATCAGTTCTAATGAGGTGGATGAAACTGGAGCCTATAACAGAGTGTAGTAAGTCAGAAAGAAAAATACCAATACAGTAAATTAATGCATATATGTGGAATTTAGAAAGATGGCAACGATGACCCTATATGCAAGACAGCAACAGAGACACAGATGTAAAGAACAGTCTTTTGGACTCTGTGGGAGAAGGCGAGGGTGGGATGATTTGAGAGAATAGCATTTAAACATGCACATAATCATATGTGAAATAGATCGTCAGTCCAGGTTCAATGCATGAGACAGGGTGCTCAGGGCTGGTGCACTGGGATGACCCTGAGGGGAGGGATGGGATGGGGAGGGGGGTGGGAGGGAGGGTCAGGATGGGGAATACATGTACACCCATGGCTGATTCCTGTGAATCTATGGCAAAACCACCACAATACTGTAAAGTAATTAGCCTCCAAATAAAAATTTTAAAAATTTAAAAAAAGAAGTTGTGGTACATACACACAATGGAATATTACTCAGTCATAAAAAGGAATGCATTTGAGTCAGTTCTAATGAAGTGGATGAACCTAGAACCTATTAAACAGAGTGAAGTAAGTCAGAAAGAGAAAAATAAATATCATATTCTAACGCATATATACAGAATCTATAAAAATGGTACTGAATAATTTATTTACAGGGCAACAATGGAGAAATAGACATACAGAATAGACTTATGGACATGAGGAGATGGGAGGAGAGAGGGTGAAATGTCTGGAAAGAGTAACATGGAAACTTACATTATTATATGTAAAATAGACAGCCAACAGGAATTTGCCGCATGGCTCCAGGAAACTCAAAACAGGTGCTCTGGATCAACCTAGAGGGGTGGGATGGGGAGAGAAATGGGAGGGAGGTTCAGAACAGAGGGGCTATATGTATACCTATGGCTGATTCATGCTGAGGTTTGAGAAAAAACAACAATATTCTGTAAAGCAATTATCCTTCAATTAAAAAGTAAACTTAAAAAAAAAAAAACCTCTGGTTGCTTAGCTCCAAAAAGAGAATTAAAAATTAAATGATACTGCAAGCATGAATATGCCTGAAAACACAAATGAGATTCATTTATGGACCAACTATACTCGAATGGAAACAATAATGAATTTGCTCAGACAGGGAATTTGTTTATTAAAGATGAACATCTGTGAAATTCTAGGCAGCAGAGGTTACATATATTACAGGTATTAATTTTGGTAAACACAGAAGACACCTTTAACCCTCCAAAAAGATGTTATGCAGAAAACAATTCACCTTAGATTTCCTCCAATATTTACTATTCCAGTGAACTGTTGTGGAAAATCATGTTAATTTCCCAAAGGCCTTTGGACAGATTTCAAAAATTTGAATGTTTAAATGCAAGTGATTGCCAATTACTAAAAATTAATGACTTCTCATGCTGAATAATGCATGCACTTAGCAGGAGGACTTTAACAATAACACAGTGTTGTCAGTTTTGAATGCAGTCTTGCCTTAGCTGCCGGGCACATGAAGGCAAGCAAATTTAAAAGCAACCCTCTCCACCCTGACAAGGTGCAGGTTAGTGTGTTTAGCGAAGTCTTTAGTGCAAGAGAGATAAGCTGTTTATTTTATGCTTAATATTACACTATATGGATGCACTTTAATTAATTCAACCATTGATGGATATTTCCCACTATTATAAACAACAATGCTTTTGACCATATACATTTAGCCTTACATTCTGATGCTTTAATTTCTAGGGGAGAGATTACAAGAAGTGGGTTAGCTGGGCCAAAGAACATTTATAAATATTCTTAATTTTAGCAGAAACTACTTGCATGTATTTTTTAAATTAGGACTAAATGAGGAGAGACGTTTTAAAAATGCAATCACCTAACTACAAGTCAACCATCTCACTAATCTCACTTCAAATGCTAAGTATGCTTAAACACTGCTTTAAGTAGAGAACTGGGTTCTTAACCTCTCATTGGCAGTGCTTTTGATGTTGAAAATTCCACGGTTTATTGTTTCAGAGCATCTTGTATCAGTATTTTCAGTCTGGTATTCCCTCTTGTACTAGAAAGAAGCAGTGGTTTAAATTGACTCTGTGCCACTGTCTCTGAATTCTGAGTGCCACTTTTATCTGTCATTCCTTGGTCCCTTTTTGCAAGGAGAGCTTGATTGTCTGCACTCTCTGAAAGTATTTTTATTGGTATCTTTCCCGCATTCTTTTTCTCCTTCTAATCTTAAAGATCCCTTTATTTGCTGTTCTTCAAATTCAAAAATAACAAATGCTTGTTATGACCAGTGAAACAATGCAAACAAGCAATTGAAGAAATGTATAAAGACAAGGCTAATCATTCACACCTCGACCTCCTGATGTGATCAATATTAACAGGCTGCTGAGGCGCCTTTCACAACTCCCTTTGCTCATTACCAACAGATCAAACATATGTGCACATATATAAAATTGTTTGTTTTCTGCAAAGCATAATCACACCATACACAGTATTCTGCAACTTGTTTCACTTAACTAAATATGTATGTGTGTGTGTATAGATATAGGTCATCGCTGGTGGCTCAGTGGGTAAAGTCTGCCTGCAATGCGGGAGGCCCAGGTTCAGTCCCTGGGTTGGGAAGATCCCCTGAAGCAAGAAATGGTAACCCATTCCAATATTCTTGCCTGAGAATTCCATGGACAGAGGAGCCTGGTAGGCTACAGTCCATGGGGTTGCAGTCGGACATATACATACATAGTCGGATATACACACATATACACACCTCACACACACACACGTGAGGTGGTTGTGGTTTAGTCAATATACATGTATTAATATATATGTGACAATAGACAATATATGTCATTTAACAAAATATAGTGGAGATACTCTGCAGTCTTAAGCTCTTTTCCAGTTCTAAAATTTATTTTTGTATTGCTTTGGAGAACGTGCCACCATGTATCTGTAATGGATTATTTAACGTCTTTCTTCCCAGCTACACTGAGAGTTCCTTAAAGGCAGGGGGCTAATTTTATTCACCATTGTATCTCCAGAATTTAGGGTAGTACTGCCAGGATAGTGAGTGCCTAAAATCTATTTGTTCATTGTTTCAGTGCTTCCTGAAACTTTCAGTCCACTTAAACTGGGTCACTGTCCATATTCAAATATGTGTCTTTAGGAACTCAGGGCTGGGTAAATCACCACTCAAAGTTATTTGGATGGAACCTGGTGACAGTACATTTAAAAAATGTGTAAGATTTTGTGCTTTTTATCAAAAACCCCTTTATGTCACAAAAATGAATTTTAAGAAAGCTCACGTTTAGCAGAAAGCGAGCTCTACACTTGTAATTAGATTTGAGTTCTAGTTCCTCTTATGCCGTTAATTACTCTGTGATCTTTAGAAAGTTCCTTACCCTTCATTTCCGGTCCTGGTTCCTCATCTGTTGTTTTAACATTCATTAATTCCACAAATATATACTGTCCACGGCGTGCTGGTACTAAGGCTAGTGATACAGGGGTGAGTAGCGTACAGCTAATAGCTAGCGAATGCTTACTCTAGGCTTGGTCTTTTGCTAATAAGAGTCAAAGGCACTATCTCATTTAATCTTCTATGAGATAGCACTACCGTGATACTTTCTGTACTTTACAGAGGGGGGAACGGAGGCATAGCGAGGTGAAGTAACCTTCCCAGCATACCAAATGACGCGGTGAAGACTACTGGACTCCGGACAGTGGGGCTTCAGATACTGTTCCAATAACCTTAGCGACTCCTCGCCCTCATAATTTGGTGACTGTTTCAGTGGTCTGCATTTAACTTCAGCCCAGGGGTACTGGATGGAGCACCCTCTTGGTGCAACGTCTCAAGAGTTCGTCAGAGAAACCAATGAGAGACCTGACCCGAGCTCGGTCGGATGGAACGCTCTGCCTCGCTCCGCAGTTTCCACGCCCGGTAGGTGCGGCGGTGGGAGGTGTCGGCGGGTCGTACGTGCACACGCACGCCTCTCTGGGCGTCCCGTTTGGTATGGGCCAGCGTCCGGGTCACGCCAGCCCGACGCGCTTCTCGGAACTCGGCAGGGGGCGGGGAGAAAAGGCGCGCTCCGTGCGCGCCGGCCCTTCCGACGTCGGTGCGGCGGGAGGCCCGGCCCCCTTCCCGCGCCGTCGTGGCGGCCACTTCCTGGCCCTCCCCACCTTTTGCGAAACCAACGAGAGGACACCGCCTGCATCTAGAGCAGCCCAACCGGGAACGTAACCGAGTGGCGCGCGAACGTGAGAGGAAAGCTCTGCGCGGCTGCGCTTTCCCGCCCCTGAACCGTTCTAGACGCGGGTGAGTGCTGGGGCTTCGGCCCGCACCTGGAGCTGCCCGCGGAGCAGCCCCCGGAACGACCCCGCCCCTCTCCAGGGTAGGCCTGGGCCCTGGCTCACTCCCAGCATGCTCCACGCGAGGTGCCCCGGCAGGTCCGGTGGGAGGAACAGTGAGGGGGAGAGATTGAGCGCCAGCTTCCTAGAGGCGCTCCGTCTGCCCCTCCTTGGGGTCTTGGGTTGACCATGTTCTCCCCCTCACTTCTGTTCTCCGTTTCATTCTCCTCCCTTTTTCCATACTCCACCCCAACCACCTTCATCTAAAGAGACTCGTATGGAAAACCACTCTGGTAGTTTCTGCCTTGTTTGTCCCCGTGTACAGTTTTAAGTTTCCCTCCCCTCTGCACCAAAATCCTATCACGCGCATCACATATCATGTGCTACTCCTTAGGAAAATTTGTGCAAATGACTTTAAGTAGTATCCCCATCAAGAAGAATTCTGACATCCATATGCCATTATCAAGCTAAGAAACACTACTGAATTATCATATATTGACCAGAAATAATATGAAATGCCGAAGACCTATATAAAAGAATTCATTTTGCAGTGCATCTGACAATTCTTCTTGTTTCCTGTCAATTCTCTTTTCCTTATTAGAGCTGTGTTTGTTGACCGAGTTCTGTGAGTGACACAGAAAAGCTGTCCTGCCTCTTTCCCCACTCCCCCACCCCTGCTTAAGAATTCCGTCTGTCAAGCTATTCCACACCTGGTCCTTCAAAGGTAATGGAAGTCAAAGTCCATTTCCTCTAAAACCAAGGGATGGTGTCCTTGAGGCAGTATGGTGATGTTAGATGCAAGATCTTACATGTCTGTTCATTTATAGGAAAACAGGGTTATTCTGTAACTTGTTCATTATCAATAATATGGATAGAAGCACTGTTGAGGTCATTATTCTGTACTAAAAAAAAAAAAAACGTTAAACTGCTGTCAGGATATCTGATTTCTAGTTCATTTCTACTACTAACCGTGACTTTGGGTCAGTTACCTAACCTCTGTGGACCCTGTGTTTCCCTATCTGTAAAATGAGAAAAGCGACATTAAGTATTTTCTAAGCCCACTTTGAACTGCAAGGAGAGCCAACCAGTCCATTCTGAAGGAGATCAGCCCTGGGATTTCTTTGGAAGGAATGATGCTAAAGCTGAAACTCCAGTACTTTGGCCACCTCATGTGAAGAGTTGACTCATTGGAAAAGACTCTGATGCTGGGAGGAATTGGGGGCAGGAGGAGAAGGGGACAACAGAGGATGAGATGGCTGGATGGCATCACTGACTCGATGGACATGAGTCTGAGTGAACTCCAGGAGTTGGTGATGGACAGGGAGGCCTGGCGTGCTGCGATTCATGGGGTCCCAAAGAGTCTGACAGGACTGAGCGACTGAACTGAACTGAACTGAAGCCCACTTTCAACTTTAAGAGACAAAGGGAAAAATCTAAGTAGCTCAGAACATTCCTTGTGGAGATGGAGAGGAGATTGGGAAATTTTCAACAGTTGTATTTAATGTTGACTTTCTTTTAATTTCTAATTGAAATCAAAGTGTAGACTTTTTACTTCTCCAGAGAAAAAACAGATGCCTTTGGAGGAAATAAAAACGTTCATTAATGGTCCCCAAATAATTTAACTGTTTTCCTTATGGGCTTTTATTACATCAGTTAGTTGAGATACTGTGTTGGAAGTCATTTAGTCTTAGGAACAAGAGGCTAAATATTAACAAATATGGTATCAATTCCAAGAAATTTGCTTTAGATGTACTCAAAACACCTGGTAGCATTAGATTGAGAACAAAAGCCAGCACAGATACCACTGGTGATATAGCAACTGTTAAGTGGTTTTATTTTGTTCAGTTTAAGGTTTTCTTGTAAAAGTCCATTTATAGCTACAGAGGTATTTAAATAATATAATGCAAGCTTGTGAAACAAAATTCCTTTCAAGAGGACGATGGACAGACTACCTCTGTAACATTGGTTTCTGGGGTCAGTGCTTTAATTCAGTACTTGGTTAATTAAATCCCCATAGATGAAGTGCAGAAATAGCCTCGCAGAAAATTCTACGGCTGTGTGGTATTTCTGCAAAGTTCCAGTTTATACCCAGAAGTAATCAGATACCATTGGAAGCAAAAAATTCTTAAGATTCTCTTGTACTAGTTGCAACTGATTCCATGTCAAACCTGGGAGCCTTTTTTTCCTTAACATTAAGAGCCAAATGTAAGTATAGGGGAACTATCAAATCATTAGACTAATACTTTTCTATTAAGTATCCTAAAGTTCTTTTTCTTCTTTATAGGAAAAATGCTTTCTGAAAGCAGTTCATTTTTGAAGGGTGTAATGCTTGGAAGCATTTTCTGTGCCTTGATCACTATGCTAGGACACATTAAGATTGGTCATGGAAATAGAATGCACCACCATGAGCATCATCATCTCCAAGCTCCTAATAAAGAAGACATCTTGAAAATTTCAGAAGATGAACGCATGGAACTCAGTAAGAGCTTTCGGGTATACTGTATCCTACTTGTCAAACCCAAAGATGTGAGCCTCTGGGCTGCAGTGAAAGAAACTTGGACCAATCACTGTGACAAAGTAGACTTCTTCAGTTCTGAAAATGTTAAAGTGTTTGAGTCAATTAACATGGAAACAAATGACATGTGGTTAATGATGAGAAAAGCTTACAAATACGCCTTTGATAAATATAGAGACCAATACAACTGGTTCTTCCTTGCACGCCCCACTACGTTTGCTATTATTGAAAACTTAAAGTACTTTTTGTTAAAAAAGGATCCATCACAACCTTTCTATCTAGGTCACACTGTAAAATCTGGAGATCTGGAGTATGTGAGCATGGAAGGAGGAATTGTCTTAAGTATAGAATCAATGAAGAGACTTAACAGCCTTCTCAGTATTCCTGAGAAGTGTCCTGAACAGGGAGGGATGATTTGGAAGATATCTGAAGATAAGCAGCTTGCCGTCTGCCTGAAATATGCCGGAGTGTTTGCAGAAAATGCAGAAGATTCTGAAGGAAAAGATATATTTAACACCAAATCTGTTGGGCTTTTTATTAAAGAGGCAATGACTAATCACCCAAACCAGGTAGTAGAAGGATGTTGTTCAGATATGGCTGTTACTTTTAATGGACTGACACCTAATCAGATGCATGTAATGATGTATGGGGTATACCGTCTTAGGGCATTTGGGCATGTTTTCAATGATGCATTGGTTTTCCTACCTCCAAATGGTTCTGACAATGACTGAGAAGTGAAACAAGAGCGTGTATATGATCGCCGGACAAGACGTGTGTTGTTGTTATTTGTAGTAACAACTGCATATATATCCAACACAGCAGTATGTTTCTTTTTTTGTTTTCTTTTTCAATTTGGTGGCACTGATTTATTCCCACATCGAAGTTTAGTAGTACATTTTAAAATAGGGTGGATTTTTTTTCTTAAAAAATATGATAATTTCAACTGTGTTGGAAAGAAATGTCTTAAGAATAATAATTTTACAAATAAAGGATATATTTATAAGTAATATATGTGATAAATTCTAAATTATGAACATTAAAGTCTGTGTGGCACCTTTTTTTTGCTGATTGGTTAAAAATTTAACATGTCTTTTTAGCTTGCTAAGATATCCAAATGAAATCTCTAATTTCGAATCTGTGATTAAAGTAAAACTTTTAGCTATGTGTTTCTGTTACTTCTAATGTTGGTTTATGTTCTAAGCCCTCATAAGTGCCAATGGATTTGTTTTCTCAAAATACACAACCAAGCAACCAAGAGAATGTTCCCAACCCCTGTTAAAGTAAAAGTTGAAATCTGTCCCTGAAATTGAAGATTACTTACAAAGGTTAATAATTTTCCTGGGAGCTAGTTTAGTGGCATTCCTCGGCATATACAATTTCTCTATCCATATACTGAAATTGGAGTGGTGACCATAAAGAATGTAACGTCATTTAACTGCATTGTTTCGCAGTTAATCAAGCTCTCGGCTATGGCTTGAATAAAAATATACCAGTTGAGATTGATTTGCTCCTGCAGAGCAAGTGAGTTCGGCGGAAATATCCTTTGTTGTTGTTTAATTTGTTCTGAGACCCCATGGACTGTAGCCCACTAAGCTCCTCTGTCCATGGGAGTTCCCAGGCAAGAATACTGGAATGGGTTGCCATTTTCTTCTCCAGGGGATCTTCCAACCCAGGGATCAAACCCAAGTTTCCTGCATTACAGGCAGATTCTTTACTGCTGAGCCACCAGGGAAGCCCCTTTGTGCTTAGTCTCACAGTCGTGTCCAACTCTTTGCAACCCCATGGACTGTAGCCCACCAGGCTCCGCTGTCCATGGAATTCTCCAGGCAAGAATAGTGGAGTGGGTTGCCATGCCCTTCTCCAGGGACGCCCCTTTAAATCTCCTTTAAAGAACTCCTTTTGGTAGTCTGGCAGTTTCATTTACTTGGGTTGAATCTGCCCTGGTTTTTGTTTACCTGTTCAAATTTTGAGATTTTTTTTTTTGCATGTTCTTGATTGTATCATATGTTGATTGCACCTGTTTGGTGTGGAGGCCTTAGCCTCACCATTCACCTCGGACTACTATGCCATTTGCCTGATTTCACTGGCTACCTAGAAGCTTTAAGGATGGTAGATACAATAACTTCTGTCTTCATAAATTTGTGAAATACTTGGAGCTGATTTGCCCTCTAATTGGGCCTGCACATGCCATATTAAGTCAGATCCATAAGCCTCCACAGGGTGTAAGACCATGACATTTTAGAGATCAATTTTTCTTGTAACTGGCCTCATGATGTTCATAGTCTCCCACAGCTTTTGTAAGCCAGAAAGATAATTTCCTTAAGAGGGCCTTGGGCTACAAATTACCAATCATCAGAGTAGTGTGTAAAGCCCTTTGTTTTGATCTGTACAATCTTCCTCATTGGGGCTCTTGGTTAAGATGAAAGGTTATTAATTTTGAAAAATAATAAAAACCATTTTATCAAGCACTGTAATATGTGGTCTCAGATGTAATTACTACAAATCATATTCAGTGAGTATAATGATGCACAGTATCTCACTAAGTGTGACACCCAGTTTATAAGTATCACCTTGCCCCCAACACCAATATATTAAAATTTTTTCTAGTGCATTATCACCTTCAATTACATTAGGATATCAAAATATAGTTGAAATAAATATATTAGAGTGCATTCCATTGTTTGATTTCCTAGTGGGTACTAACAATTGCTTTTTAAACCAAATTTATGCTCTTGATTGTATTTTTATATGAGTATTCCTTTATAAAAGGGACTTCCCTGGTAGCTCAGCTGGTAAAGAATCCACCTGCAATGCAGGAGACCCCGGTTCAATTCCTAGGTTGGGAAGATCCGCTGGAGAAGCGATAGGCTACCCACTCCAGTATGCCTGGGCTTCCCTGGTGGCTCAGCTAGTAAAGAATCCACCTGCAATGCGGGAGACCAATCCCTGGGTTGGGAAGATCCCCTGGAGAAGGGAATGGCTACCCACTCCAGTATTCTGGCCTGGATAATTCCTTTATAAAATGTTAGTTGTCTTAAATAATATACTGTCTCTTTGAACATATTTGTACCTAGTCTTGTAGATAAAACTGGAATCAGTAACAGAAAATTGTGCTGCAGAGGTCATGTTTACAGATTTGATCATCATGCATTCAGTAGTCAAAAACTAACCCTAACTACACTCTTATTGGGAAGAGAGTTGGGAAGAATGGAGGTCTAATGAGAATTGATCATGATTGTGAATATGTTTTACATATGGCTGGCTAATGCCTACTATATTGGACAAAGTTATATTTATCTTTCTCGTTTTCTTGAATGCAGTGGAAACTGCACCTTGACTTTAACTAGGCCCCAGGCCATCTCCTTGCATAAGTTCAGTCACTGGACCTTCTTTGTCAAAACACTGGATTTGGACCAAAATATAGATTAGATCTCTTGGCTTTTTTCTTCATGTAGCTCGAAGATTGCTTGTGTATCAAATCTGATTTATAATGCCCAGATTTTTCTGTAATGCATTTAAACAAACCCATCTATTGGGCTTAAAGCAGGGAACACCTGTATTAGAAAAGTTACTGAAAGCACAGTTTAGTAATGATGTACCACTAATTTTCCACTTGTTTAAAATATTCTGTTGCTTTTAGTGCCAGCTCACTTGGATTGATGCATTCACTGCATGTCTGAGTGGTTATGTGAAGAGCCTGTTTGTAAAAGTTTAGCTCTTTTGGCATAGAAAAAAAATTCAGAAATTTTTGCCAACCTTCCACAAAGGAGTCCCCAAAGTCTAATGAAAGAATAACTCAATTCCAATATAATCAAAGGTAAAATACTGTATTCAAAGGATAAGGGAGGAAATGACTTATTTAGAAAGTATGAAATGGTGAAATGAAATGATGGTGTATATCTGGGGTCTCTAGTATAATAGAAAAGTCCACTTTTATTAGTGTGGAATCTATATACTATACTATTCCTTGCATATATTGAGTATCCATTAGCTCAGCACTAGACCTGGTTATTTTGTGGAAAGCAAGAAGGCCCAAACACATGATTCATACAGGCAGTCAAACAATCATCTTGTATAAGCTTTGCATGAGCAATAAAACAAGCCATTCTTTACTATTAGAATATGGTGGTCCCTTTTTCCCTAAAAATCATTTTGATAAGTGCTGTTTCTCTTAACCCACATAATTCCCATTTCTTTGATAGCTTTCACTGATTCTGTGCAAGAATGGCCACGCTGGTTTTGCCACTGCTTTGGCAGTTTAGTGAAAGACCTGGCAGGAAGAGCAGAGCCTAAAAATAAAACTAAGATTTTCTATGAATGGATGGATGGATGGGAGTGAGAAGCTGCATGTGTTCACTTGTGTCCGACTCTTTGTGACCCCATGGACTGTAGCCCACCAGGCTCCTCTGTCCATGGGATTCTCCAGGCAAGAATACTGGAGTGGGTTGCCATGCCCTTTAGGGATCTTTCCGACCCAGGGATTGAACCCAGGTCTCCTTTGGTGGCTCAGCTGGTGAAGAATCCACGTGCAGTGCAGGAGACCTGGGTTCAATCCCTGGGTTGGGAAGATCCCCTGGAGAAGGGAAAGACTACCCACTCCAGTATTCTGGCCTGGAGAATTCCATGGACTGTATAGTCCATGGGGTGGCAAAGAGTCGGACACCACTCAGCGACTCACTTCACTTCTGCATTGCAGGCAAATTCTTTACCACTGAGCCACCAGGGAAGTCCAGGAGTGAGAAAGGATGTCCTTAATTATGTGACAGGCTTACATTTGGAAAAAAAAAGTAAGCAGTGCTTCTAATGAATGAGTGATGAGACATCTACAAAGGTACTCAAAGTGTAGAATGGCGATGTTTTAATAGTCAAAACACCAGCCCCATACCATCAGGAGGAAAAAGTGGTCCTAACTTGGGGCTTCCCTGGTGGCTAAGACAGTAAAGAATTCGTCTGCAATGCAGGAGACCCGGGTTTGATCCCTGGGTCAGGAAGATCCCCTGGAGAAGGAAATGGCAACCCACTCAAGTATTCTTGCCTGGAGAACTCCATGGACAGAGGAGCCTGGCTGGCTACAGTCCAGTCCTAACATGATGGAAGACAATTTTTTAAAATTAATTTTTATTGGAGTAGAGTTGATTTACTATGTTGTGTTGGTTTCAGTGTACAGCAAAGTGAGTCAGTTACACGTATACATATATCCATTCTTTTAGATTATTTTCCCACATAGGTTATTACAGAGTATTGAGTAGAGTTTCCTGTGCTATACAGTAGGTTCTTATTAGTGTACATAGTAGTGTATATATGTCAATAGCAGTCTCCCAATTTATCCATCCCACTGATAGAAGACTAAATACTGGCACTGAGAATCTTCTTTTCCCTATTTACAGCTCTAAGGTATTCACCTCTAGAAGGAAACTTCAAGGAACACTGCCCATTCTCCATCCCAGTGCCATCCAATAGAAATGAAAGCCACATGTATAGTTTAAAAAATTCCACTAATATTGAGTGAGTGAAGTCACTCAGTCGTGTCCGACTCTTTGTGACCCCGTGGACTGTAGCCCACCAGGCTCCTCAGTCCATGGGATTCTCCAGGCAACAATACTGGAGTGGGTTGCCATTTCCTTCTCCAGGGGATCTTCCTGACCCAGGGATCGAACCCGGGTCTCCTCCATTGCAGGCAGACGCTTTATCCTCTGAGCCACCAAGGAAGCCACTAATATTAGCCACATTTAAAAAGACAGGTGAAATTACTTTTAATATTATATTTTATTTAACCCAATATATCCAAAATATTGTCATTTCAATGCATAAGTGACAGAAAAATGGGATAGTTTACATTATTTTATTAAGTCTTTGAAACCCAGTGTGTATTTTACAGTTACAACACGGGTCTAACCAATTCCAGAAGTGTGAGACAACATTCCACCCTGGGGCTGATGTGAATGGAGAAAATTTGAAGTTTCTTCTTAAAGAGCTGTTTATTTTTTTTGTCTTGAATGCTATGGAAATTACCACCTGACTTTTAGCAGGCCCCAGGCCATCTCCTTGTACCGGTTCTATTACTGGATCTTCCTTCTCACAGGGAAGTATCATTGGATACTCCTTCTCAAAATTAACTCTTCCCTGGTGGCTCAGACGGTAAAGCATCTGCCTATAATGCAGGAGACCCGGGTTCAGTCCCTGAGTTGGGAAGATCTCCTGGAGGAGGTAATGGCAACCCCCTCCAGTATTCTTTCCTGGAGAATCCCATGGATGGAGGAGCCTGGTAGGCTACAGTCCATGGGGTCGCAAAGAGTCAGACACGACTGAGCGACTTCACTTCACTTCTCAAAATTAACTCAGTAGATGTGGGGTGAAATATAGATTAGACCCCTCAGCCTTTTCCCTTATATTGTTGCTGTTATTTAGTGGTTTCAGTCGTGTCCAACTCTTTTGTGACCCCAGGGACTGTAGCCCATTAGGCTCCTTGTCCATGGGATTTTCCAGGCAAGAATACTGGAGTGGGGTGCCGTGCCCTCCTCCAGGGGAAATTCTTGACCCATGACTGGAGCTATGTCTTCTGCTTTCAGGGAGATTCTTTTTTCTTTAAGTATTTATTTATTTATGGCTGTGCTGGGTCTTTGTTGCTGCATGTGGGCTTACTCTAGGTGTGGCAAGAGAGGGCTACTCTCTAGCTGTGGTACCCGGGCTTCTCATTCCAGTGGCTTCTCTTGTGACAGAGCATAGCTCTAGGGCGCGAAGTAGCTGTGGCACCCAGGCTTAGGTGCCCTTCGGCCTGTGAGATCTCATATCAGGAATCAACCCATGTCCCCTGCATTATAAGGTGGATTCTTAATCACTGGACCACCAGGGAAGCCCCTGCAGGCAGATTCTTTACTATCTTAGCCACCCGGGCTAGGCAGCCACCCACTGTTACCTCATTCTAATCCTACTCATATTTTCCCACTGTGGTATACAGGCTCGGCCAACTTAAACTTATGTCCAGTAGCCCATAAACAAAGATGGTGATGCAACTGAGGGCTGAGACTAACATTTTATGAATATGAGGGGAGATTTTCTACAAAACAGGCTTAGCATTCAAGTTGAAATTAGGTTCAAATCCCAACTCTGCCATTTATTAGCAATGTATCTTCAGGAAAGTTAACCCTTGTTTCCTCGTTTGCAAAATGAGAATTAAAATCTGCCTCATGGAGGGACTTCCCTGGTAGGTCCAGTCACTAAGACTCTGTGTTCCCAATGCAGGGGGCCCGGGTTCAATCCCTGGTCAGGGAACTAGATCCCACATGCCACAACTAAAGATCCTGTGGCACAACTAAGACCTGGCTCAGTCAAATAAATCTATAAAAATAAATAAAATCTACCTTATGGAGCAGTCATAAAGATTAAGCAAGATATATAAATAGAGCTTATATATACAGTAGGTACTCAAGGAATGTTATTTCCTTTTCCCTCTGGCCCATTTGAACAAGTTTAACTAGCACTTCACACAGTTAAATATGTATCAATCCTTTTTATTAGGTATCTTTCTGGTAAAATATTAAAATATTGATGTGAATAAACAGCTGGTACTGAATATTCAAAGTCACAAGGGAACTCCTTCATTAATAGTTCTAAGATAACATCTATACACTGAATCTGTGCCATGTAATAAAATAGCTCTTCCTTGAGCAGTTGTTTAATAAAGTAAATATCTGTTTAAGGAAAGAATTGGAAGTTCCTTTTAAGAACATTAACCTAATACATGTTCCCCTTTCACAGCAAATTAGACATTATTGGAGCCGAAATTGCCCAAATCAATATGATTTCTATCTCCTCACACTTTAATCAAGATAGTTTTCTTTCTCTCTCTCTCTATCTCAGTCTCTTTGGTTTTGGTTTCTTGGCCATGAGGCACGTAGGATCTTAGCTCCCCAAGGGGATCAAACCACCCCCCCACACACTAGAAGGCAGAGTCCTAACCACTGGACTGCCGGGGAAGATGCTTCTCTATATCAAAAAAAAAAAAAAAAAAAACTACTGCTTTAGTAAGACTCTTCCATGCACAGTAAAACCATCTGGGCAGTTGGCACTTGAGAGAGAACTGGATTTGACAATACCAAGAATCTCACGAGGCCATGCGCCTTCTCTCGGACTTCTGCATTTGGGAGCAAGAAAGCAGAATTACTTTGTAGACTCCTTTAAAAACATTTTACAAAATATAAGATTTTTTTACCCTGTAAAACACAAAATAAGTGCAGTGTAATCTTACAAGTTTTTATGACAGTTCAGCCCCTACTATTTTTTAAGCAGAATAAAGCATTGCCAGCGATAAATTATCTTCCAGTCATGTGCTTTTTGAAAGCTATTTAGGAGAGAGAGGTTAATCTGATGGGTTAGAGACTGTTGCTATCCCACTAAATGAAACTGTATTCTATATTCAAATACAGTTCAGGTTGAGCTTTTTACAGGATTTTAGTTTCTTAACCAGGGACTGAACTCATGCCCTCTGCAATGGAAGCATGGAGTCCTAACCATTGGACCAACAGGGAATTCCAAGGTTGAACTCTCTTAAACCCAAAATGCTTACATAAGCAAACTTTAGAAAGACTTTAGTCATGCAAAAGCATACTTTTTCCTCATCCTGGATAAGCAAACTCTCTAAGAAAGCTGTCCACAGCCAACAGGGCAAAAAGGACCCCTCGTAGCTCAGTCAATAAAAAATCTGCCTGCAATGCAGGAGACCCGGGTTCTATTCCTGGGTCGGGAAGATCCCCTGGAGAAGGAAATGGCAACCCACTCCAGTATTCTTGCCTGGAGAATCAGATGGACAGAGAAGCCTGGCAGGCTACAGTCCATGGGGTTGCAAGAGTCAGACACAACTTAGCAACTAAACCACCACCACCCATCTTCCTCACACTGCCCAATTTAATCCAGATGCTTAAGTGAACAGTCAATTTTGGCTTTAAAAAATGAATTCTCGATGGGGCAGCATTAGAACCGATGAGAACAGTATCCAGATTAACAAGTACGTACAAAATCTTTCAGATCGTGAAAAACTAAAAATCTGTTAAAACATCAATATGATGAAACAGGCATTCCATGCCTCACAGATAGGGAAACAAAAGAGAAGTTAAGTGCATGAAGCTTTTAAAAGTTGTCTTGGGACTTTCCTGGTGGTCCAATGGTTAAGAATCCACCTTCCAATGTGGGATGTGGGTTCAATCCCTGGTCAGGGAACTAAAATCCCACATGCTGCAGAGCAACTAAGCCTGCACATTGCAGCGACTGAGCCCGTGTGCTCTGGAGCCCATGTGCCACAATTAGAATTGACATGCAGCAAAAGGTCCCAGGTGACACAAGGACAATCTCACATGCCACAACCAAGACCTGACACAGCCAAATAAATGAATAAATATTAAAAATTTCACTAATCCTTTTATTTCTCAAAATGTTCAGGGACAAAATTTGGTATACTTTAACTTTTCACTCCAAGAGGCAAATCTTTAATAGTACAATTAGTTTGGATGTTTTTATCTATTTTTCCTCCCCATGACCTGTTCTAATGAACATGATATTATTAGTAGAAATTTCTGTGAATCATCTCCATGTCCTTTTCCATATATAAATTATATTCTCCAGGAACCCAGCTCCTATACCAACTGACCAACCAGCCTGATAGTCTCAACACAGATTTTAAAACTGGTTTTCAATCCTGTTCATTCACTCCTGTTCTGGTGGAGTTGTAGTCCTTTATAAGTACTTAATTAGTTTTAATACAATATTAGATAAATTATCATTATAGTTCATTATATCTACTCATGCTTTTACCTGCTATAAAACAAAGCATAATAAAGTATACACATGATGTACAAAAACATAGAATACAAATATACATTTACATGCATCAATCTCCACGTTGACAGGCAAGATTTCTTTAGGAGTATTGCTGAGAGACTAGGATATTAAGAATATAATTATATTTAGTGTAATTTTTACTGCCTTAATACAATTAATGACATACTAAACATAAGCGTTCTGAAGGGCTTTCAAAATATATTTTAATGGCCTAATTCTTACGGGTTATTGAATAACTCAGTAAATTTCTGATTGCTTGACACCTCAGAAGTGATGGTTGTATTGACACAGGATGCATACATACATGTTCTGTTTTTTCCTCTCATCATAAATCAGTTTCAGTAGATGTTCCTTTAGAAATTGGAACATTTTGAGTTTCCTGAAGAGCCTTGAGAAATGTATTCTCAAAATTAATGAACCTAGATAAACAAAGTTAAAATATTTACCACATTTTGTTTGGGCATACATTCATTTCATATTCCCATTAATATATAATTGCTACATAATTAATAGTCTCATGAACAACAAAAAGGTGAAATACTTATAATGAAATACCTCTGTAAATTTGGTCATTTACCATTCTTATATCTTCTGAGATACTTTGCTTAGCGATACTGTATCCTTGGTAGCCGATTTGTATGTGCAGGGGGAAGTGGGCTGGATATAATAATTATTTGACAAATGCTATCTGACTTTATGTTTGGGGACTATCAAATCTCTCCAATTGGAAATGTTCATGGCTGTACTTTAGCTAAATCCAGCTGCTTGTTTTGGGTCCATAACATTAAGAAAAGGAAAAATGCAGCTGCCAACCGAGCACCACCAAACCATTATAATAGTCTGCTAGAAGGCAATGGCAACCCACTCCAGTACTCTTGCCTGGAAAATCCCATGGATGGAGGGAGGAGCCTGGTAGGCTGCAGTCCATGGGGTCGCTAAGAGTCGGACACAACTGAGCAACTTCACTTTCACTTTTCACTTTCATGCATTGGAGAAGGAAATGGCAACCTGCTCCAGTGTTCTTGCCTGAAGAATCCCAGGGACGGGGGAGCCTGGTGGGCTGCCATCTGTGGGGTCGCACAGAGTCAGACACGACTGAAGTGACTTAGCAGCAGCAGAAGAAGAGGGCTAACCGGGTCTATGGCAAAACAAGACAACCATCTGAGTTGGAATGCTGAACTGTTGCAACTCCAAGACAACTGGATTTTTTTTTTAACTTCACATTGGGTACAATCTAAGGAATATGTTTATATTTGGTTCATGTATAATTTGTAAGTTTTGATGACTGAAATTGGAAATGTATTAGTAACTTCCTACTAGCTTTATAAATTGGTACTGGGCTGTCACGATTACCCAGATTTTTAAAAATGTAACTTTACTTACTAGCCTGGAAGCTCCTTAAGGGCAAGGGCAACTTGTCTATTATTCATCTTTGTGCCACACACCTAGAAGCTAGTGGATATTCAATAAATGTCCAGTGAGCTGAACTGACCTTGGAAAAGTGCACAAAAATGACTAGATTGTAGGTTGCCTGACACAAAAGTAATTTTCAAACTAAAAGTGAACTGAAGGCACATTACCTATGAGAAAACAGGCTCTCCCCATATTCCTACTCTCAGGAATGTGGGTAAACTAAGTTTTCTTTATGCACAGTACATCAAGAGGTTGATATACCTGCTAGTTCAACCTCTTTGAATTGGTTGACTGGGCTCCCACCTGTGGAATCACACCCCCGATTACCTCCATGACCTGAGGCCTCAGACCCGGGGGAAGTAGGAAACGTACATATTTAGCCCACATCACCAAGGCAACAAAGTCAACGTACCTGAACATAGTAGAAAAACAAGCACAGATGATGTTGAATATTTTAAAAGTGTTCCCTATACCCACTGTAACCGTGGTCTGAAACATGGATCAATTATTTCTGAAACCTCACAATTAAAACTTCTCTAATATGTGTGCGTGCTTTGTTTTTCATCACTAACACTCCATAGGCAATTCTAGTCAATTAACATTATCTTAGTAACAAGAATAAAGATTCAAAGTTTGGTTTTGACATAAATGACTTACTTTCTTTTTAAGCATATAAGGAACCATAGACCTCAAATAGGCTGCCTATCTCCCAAATGGGGAGACGTCTGAATTTGAAACTAGTAAGTCAGCATGAAATGAGACTATCTGTTGAAGAAACCTACCCTGAAAGTTCATTTATAATTATGCCACTGATCAGATTATTTACACTTTTATCCACCAGGAATAAATAATAAAATATTAAAAATATAGCAAGTTGTAGAATATAACTGTCATAACAAAGGAAAATACATAGGACTTAAAAAGGATATAGGAAGAAAAATACCAGGGCACCTCTATGGGCTAAGAAAGATTTTGGCAGTCATAAGCATTCTAATTAATAATTAAGGAGGAAAAATTCTCCAAGCGCTACCTCAGCCCATGAAAGACTCCCCCAAATTATCAACCTTCCTTTACTCTAATCCATCTTCACCAAGAAACCTCCTGTTTACTAATTGTTTACCCTAAGCAGACTTACTACCATAAATTAATACACTTACATTCTAACATGGGAATCGCCAAGTCTTACAGGTTTTGTGGGAAATAGTTTCTCAATCTGAGTCAGACCTGGATCTATACCCTTCACCTATGTTGTGAAGGCCCAGCTGCAACAGCCAGCCCAATGGTATCTCTCTTTTTACTATCCACCCTCACCTTTCTCACCAACTTCTAACTGTAACACGGGTCAGCACAATCTTGTAAATGTCTGTATCCATCTGAAAAATAAAATCACATGTAGTATATTTGTCAACAACCAAATGAAGACGGCTGAGACATAGTATAACAGCAATGCTATTAGGAAGAAAGACCTGTTATCACTATATAAATTCACAACTGCTGTTTAATTCTCAAAACAGCTTACTGATCTTACTGAAGTAGGTTGATAGTCTTCACATGCCACTTATGATAAGAGATACACAGTCTTTGGGGAATACAGTAAGGACTCAAATCTGGAAGTTCTAGGCATCTGTGGGGTATGATTTCACCCAGCTTCAAGAGAGGGCATTAAATAAATTGAACCAAAATCTGATCAAGCCTATCTGTTTACAGGCTATACAAGGGATATAAGAACAAGTTAAATTACTTTACAGTGATACAATCAACAAAATCCAGAATGTGACAGGAAACTATAAGACAAAACAACTAGATTTCTTAAATAATTAAAGGGAAAACGAAGGAGGGGGAACTTATAGATTAAAAGAGACAAATAAATAGCAACCAAATGCAATATAAGAACCTTGGCAGATACCAACTTCAACCAAACCGATGGTTAAACAAAAAGAGAAACAAGTCCATTTGTCACATATCTGAACACAGTTCAGATATTTGATAATATTAAGAAATAGCTAAATGTTTAGGTGTGATAATGATATTGTAGTTATTTTTTTAAAGAAAATATATCTTTTAAAAATACATATTAAAGAAACTATGGATGAAATGATATATCTGAGATTTGCTTCAAAATAATTGGGGAGTGAGGTGGGAGGGAGTGAGACAGAGACAAAACAATATTGGACATGAAGCTGGGTGATGGATTAGAAAATCCAATATACTATCTACCCATACTTTTCTATGCTCAGAATTTTCCATAATGAAAAGTTTAAAAATGGAAATAGCAACCAAAAAACACAGACAAAAGAAAGGGGTACTTCTAGGTGCCCTTGGGTAATGGGATAAAAATCCAAGTCTAATATATACACTATAATGTGTAAAATATATAGCTAGTGAGAAGATACTGTATAAGCACATAGAGCCCAGCCTGGTGCTCATGACAACCTAGAGGGGTGGGATGGGGGGAAGTGGGAGGGAGGCTCAAAAGGGAAGGGATATATGTATACTTATAGCTGATCCACACTGTTGTACAGCAGAAATAAATACAACACTTTAAAGCAGTTATCCTCCAATTAAAAATAAAAAATGTTTTAAAAAAAAGTCTAGCTCCAGCCCCATTAATTGGTCAGATTTTCTGAGGCATCAGCCATATACTAGCAAGTTCATTTACCAAGTCTTGCCCTTCATCTTGTATCATTAGCCTAAGAAAGGACATTAAGTTGTCTTAATTAAGTTTGGTTACTTACCAGCTACCTTTTAATGTCCAACTTTGTAACCCAAATTTAACTTAAGTTTAAGAACAAATAATTTTTGAAGCTAACAGAATTTTAGCATCTGTTGAATTTATTCAGCATAACCACAGAGGTATTGTCTTCATGCCGTCACATATAAACACAAACACAGATACAGATAGAGCACAATATCCATTTTTAGCCCAAGTGCATTTCTTCTGAGGCTCATTTGTATGTCTTCATATGCCACAGCCCATCATTTAAATAATGGATATTTTCAATGCCAATTCCTTTGTTGACTTTCTCACTGCAGAAGGAATAAAGCACATAAACATGTTGTTAAGTACTTTTACAGGCTTACTCATGGTAGATGTAATTCAGGGTGTATTGCTCTCTTGCAATTATTAAGCCATATATAGGGAATTTATTTATATTACTAACATGATCATCTACATTAAACTACATTACTCTGCTGAAGTTCATTTATGTCTTAAAGAAATTCTAGTGATCTAACTAGTAGGATCACAGAAACAGAGTAATGTTGCCAGACCAGGAGAACATCAAAGTGCTGTAATTAACCCTGAAACAAAAGTAATAGGAATAATTTGGCCATCAAATGAGTTCCAACATTTTTAAGTATATTGACTATATTTTGGTAAACTGAAAGTCACTCAGTCATGTCAAACTCTTTTGCTACACCATGGACTATGCAGTCCATGGAATTCTCCAGGCTAGAATACTGGAACATATACTGGAAAAATACTGGATTGGGAAAGGGTAGTCTTTACCTTCTCCAGGGGATCTTCCCAACCCAGGGATCATACTCAGGTCTCCTGCACTGCAAGCAGAGTCTTTACCAGCTGAGCCACCAGGGAAGCCCATGTTTTGGTAATGTATCGCTAATATTTCCTTAATATTTTATGCCACCAGGTAAAAATACAAGATAAATACTGTGTGGCACTAAATTATGTCACTGTTTTTAAAAACTAGCAGCAAAATACCTTTCCCCACACCTAAGTGAAATCACACTAAATTAAAAAATTCCTAAAATACCACACACATACATATAATATAGCTGTGTTGGCACACAGGTTCTTTTCAGAATGCTAAAGAAAGAATGCAATCTCAGAGAGGAAATAACTTTCAATGGCTTCCTGAGTCTTAGGAAAAATCAGAAATGAGGCTTCTGTGTGTAAATATTTGTAAGATGTGGTATGATTGAGAGCAAAGTTCACCTGTAACTCTGATTCCTCCCACGTGTGCACTAAGTCACTACAGTTGTGTCCGACTCTCTGTGACCCTATGGACTATAGCCTGCCAGGCTCCTCTATCCATGGGATTCTCCAGGTAAGAATCCTGGAGTGGGCTGCCATTTCCTTCTCTAGGGGATTTTCCCAACCCAGGGATGGAACCAGTGTCTCTTATGTCTAACCTGCATTGGTGGGCAGGTTCTTTACCACTAGTGCCACCTGGGAAGCCCCTTACTGCCTAGGTTACCTATATCTGAAAAACTAAGGGGGACTAACAGGAGACTTACATATCTTCTGCAGACATCTTCATGACTCCAACACACAGAGCATGCTGTTTTCCTTCTGCCATGATTGCCTGAAAACACACAGCTAAGAAAACCATTTATCTATCAAAGTACCTTTGAGACAGGGTGTCACATTACTGCTTAAGCCGCTGGGAACCCAACTTGCATTTTCACCTAGTCCATTAACTCCTTGAAGGCAAGGACCTAGCACCATTTATGGGCATACTGCAAATATTCAATAAATGCTAAATGAATAGAATCTAATAATCATTCTCAGGTTTGGGGTCAAATGCTAATACTATAACCCAATGCCAACAAAAGGAGGAGAAGAAAAAGAAATCATGCAAAAAAGGAGGTAACGTTTTTTGCATATAAATATTAAAAAGAAATAAATATCCATTGTTCTAGTGCTTTAATCACTAAATGGTGGTTTTATATAAAGGACACATTAAAACAATAACTATATCCCTTATCTATCTTTAAGAGCCCAATGTAAGTTACAATCTCTCCAGAACAACCAGAATGTTCTTGGTTCATTTGAAGTGTCTAAAATGATAAACATTACAGTCCATATTTTCGAAGTTTCAAGTGTACACAGCACCTCTCTGTACTAGTTTTGCAGCTTTCCAACAGTCTATAATTATTTCAAAATAAAAGTAATTTAAAAAGCAAAGGCCAGATACTAGGAAAATTTTCCATTTAGGGGAAACTCCAGAACATTATAAATGTTATAAACTTTAAAAACTTAGAGCAATCATAAACATAAAAGGGTAACCTGTCCTCAGAGAATATTTTTCTCCATTGGTTTTCAATTCATTCATTCATTCCTTCAATGTTCCACACATATTTGAACACCTATCACATGTCAATACAAGCTGTTCCTAAGATATACAACTTATATTACCCCTTAGATATAACTTCCACAAGAGAGGACACCCTCCTCTGAGCACTCTTAAACCTATTCCAATGGCCGTCCCATTCCAGTGATTTCCCACCAAATATGGTTCCTTTCCTCAATCTGAGGCAAATGGTCACTTTATCTATGACAAAAGAGAAGATGTCATCCTGTCCAGACTAGTTGACAAAAAACTAATCTAGAATATAGCTGAAACAACACCAGAGAGATGGAAGGAATGCAGAATTATTCAGCTACGTCATGAGCTGAATCGATTCTTCAGGGCTATCTCTGACGTCAACGTTTCTCTTTGAGAAAACATGTTCCGAGGCCCAAACAACCAAGTTAAAAATGAATTTTAAAATAAAAGTTAAAAAAAAAAGTTAATTGGGACTTTAAAATAAAGCCATAGGGATTGCCAATGGTTCCTATTAGTCACCAACATTCCACCTGGTGCCTAAATTTTTTCCCCTTTTGAATGCTTTTTTCCCAGAGTAATTCAAATGTAAAAGTAGCAAGATAATGTTCAAATAAGTGATCCAATCATATCATATACAACCTCTCTATTATATATATATAATATAATACTTTATATATATATATATATATATATATATATATATATATATATATAAAATCAGGGTTTTATACTGTGTCCCAAGTCTCATAACACTGGGCCCTAACACAGCTGAAATGCAGCTGGGACTCTTTTTATTACTTGTTCTCATTTAACTTCTAACACAAAATAATGTTGCTTCCCCTATCTTCAAATGTAAGCAGAAAGATATAACACAACAGTAACTTCCAAAAGATACATCTAATGCTCTCTTGGATGTTAGTTCTTTCAGTGATAACAAGAATACAATGAACACATTTTTCAACAGAGCCTGGGAAGGATACAACAATCGTATCTACTGCAGCAGGGTAAAGTTTAGCTCCAGGAGAAGTTAAGCCTGGACACATGATATTTGCTCCACTGAGTACAAATTTGATGGCTCCTTTGTCAACCTGCTGATGTGGAAGGATAAAAGGATCTAGAAGAAAAGAAATACATTACACCAATTAATAAAATTAAAGACTCAACAGAAAAAGGCAAATGACATGAACAAATATTTCCCGAAATTATAGTACTTTGACAGATGCGAAATAAAACTGAAATGCATTCCTTCACTTATCAAATCGGTATATATTTTTGAGAAAAGTAATTCCCAGTGCTAGCAAGAATGTCAGAAAACTGGCATTCGCATTTACTGCTAGAAGGCTTATAAATAGGTACAGGCTTTCTTTAGGACTACTAGGCAACATGTACCAACAGCCTTGAAAAGGTTCAAACTCTTTGATTTAGTAATTCTACTTCTAGGACCTTATCCTAAGAAATAAATGAAGAATGCGCAATATATTTAGGTAGAAAGATACTCATTATAGCACTAATATTTATATTAGAAATAAACTGGAATCAACCTAAAGGTCCAACAATTAAGAGATAAATGACTTAAAGTATATCTATAATATCTGTATAATAGACCCATGTTTTTGGAGACTATGTAATACCCTGGGAAATATTCATAATATATGACAAGTGAAAAAAAAATAAAAATTGCCAAAAAGATCAGTGGTTGCTAAGGGTTGGAGGAGGGGAAGAGCTGGGAGGGGTGAGTAGGTAGAACACAGGGGATATTTAGGGCAGTGAAACTATTCTGTAAGATATTATAACAGTGGATACAGTGCCTGCTCAGTCACATCAGTCATGTCTGACTCTTCGTGACCCCATGGACTGTAGCCCACTAGGCTCCTCTGTCCATGGGATTCTCCAGGCAAGAATACTGGAAAGTGTTGCCACGCCCTCCTCCAGAGGATCTTCCTGACCCAGGGATCAAACCCACGTCTCCTGCATTATATGCAGATTCTTGACCACTGAGCCACCAGGGAAGCCCATGGATATATGACATTATGCAATTGACAAAACCACGGAATGTACAACACAAAGAATGAACCCTAATATAAACTATAGACTTGGTTAATTATAATAATATACATAATAATATATCAATATTGGCTCATCAATTGTAACAAATGAAGCACACCAATGCAGGATATTAAGAAGAGTGGGAAGGAAGTATATGGGAACTGTCTGTACTTTCTGTTCATTTTTTCCGTACACCTAAAACTGCTCTAATGCTACCATATGACCCTACAATCCCACTCCTGGGCATGTACCCGGAGAAAAACCTGGTCTGAAAGAATACATGTACCCCAGTGTCCACTGCAGCACTATTTACAATAGCTAAGACTTGGAAGCAACCTAAATGTCCATCAACAGATAAATGAATAAAGAAGATGTGGTACAGATATACAATGGAATATTACTCAGACATAACAAAGAATGAAATAATGCTATTTGCAGCAACGTTGCTGGACCTAGAGATTGTCATGCTGAGTGAAGTAAGCCAGACAAAGGAGAAATATCCTATGGCATCCCTTATATATGGAATCTAAAAAGGAAATCATACAAATGAACTTATTTACAAAACAGAAACAGACTCACAGACTTACAGAATGTGGTTGCTGGAGGGGGAAAAGGATGGGAGAGGTGATAGGGAATTTTGGATCAACACGTACACACTGCTATATTTAAAATGGATAACCATGTAAGTTCTGCTGTATAGCACAGGGAACTCTGTTTAATGTTATGTAGCAGCCAGGATCCTGGATGGAAGGGGAGCTTAGGGGAGAATGGATACATGTATATGTATGGCTGAGTCCCTTTGCTATCCACCTGAAGCTATCACAACATTGTTAATCAGCTATACTCCAATATAAAATAAAGTGTAAAAAACTGCTCTAAAAAATAAAGCTTATTAATTAAAAAAAGGGAAAAATATGCATTTACACATAACACAGACACACACACACACAATACTGAAGATAATGCTATGGAAGTACACTGATATACTAACCATGGTTACCTCTACGTCATGGGAATACAAGTGATTTTACTTCTGTATTTTCCAGATCTCTAGATTGAACACGTGTTCCTTTTATAATCCTAAAAAAAATGTATTTGTGTGTGTATATATGTTTCTACTGGGCTTCTGAGGTGGCGCTAGTGGTAAAGAACCCGCCTGCCAATGCAAGAGATGTAAGAGATGCAGATTCAATCCCTGGGATGGGAAGATCACTAGGAGGAGGGCCCAGCAACCCACTCCAGTATTCTTGCCTGGAGAATCCCATGGACAGAGGAGCCTGGCGAGCTACAGTCTAGAGGGTCGCCAAGAGTCGACTTCGCGTGCACACACGTATGTCTACTAATAATTCATAACCTAACAACTAAATCCCTGAAGGATTTAAAACAATAACTATGAGAAAAACTTTTTAGACCTCTCAGGATTCTCTAGGAATAATAATAATTGGTAAAATGTAATCACTTCAATGTCTTACCACTAGCCTTCCCACTAGTCAGAGAACAATCAAGTCTTTTTCCTACCAAGACTAGAAATTAAACACGGTTCCAAATTAATTAAAACATATTACTGATAAAAAGGAACCTAAATGAATGAGTTTACTACTCAGAAGTCATAATTTCTTTTCTAGCTCTCCATCCTTATTAATACCTGCCCTTTAATAATAATTATGATGATAAGCCAGATCATGGGGATGATGACAAGTAGCAGTAGTGGATGGACATTTACTGAACAATTACTGCATCATAATAATGGCTATAATGTATCAACCACTTACTATGTTCCAGGCACTGTGTTAGGTGCATTACATCTGTGTTACTATCTCATTTAATTCTCACAACCCTGGGAGATGTAACATACAATTGTGTCCATTTTCAAAGATGAGGAAACAAAGGTTAAACAGGTTAAGTAACTTGACAAAAGTGACATGCAGTGGGAATTGAGCCTAGATCTGCCTGACTCCAAGTTCACAGTTTTAACTACCATAGCATCCTGCTTCTTGCACAAGAGTAACTTTAAGATGTTCTAAAAGGTTGGTTCCCAGCAAAAATTATCAAATAGAAACATCTTTTTCTTCCAACTTATTATGAAAATGCTTGACATATAGAAAAACTGGAAGAACAGTTCAATGGACACTCTTCCTCTACCATTTAACATTTCAGACACAATGTTTCACCATAAATAAGCATACATGCCAGACACATACTGGCTTGAAAAGGAGAAATTTTACTTACAGTTGAAAAACTCTTATACGCTAGGATAGCATCTTCCTTTGGGTTTTCTTTTGCAATGTAATCAATCTAACAACATGCAAATGTGGGTACATAACAAACATTATTTTGTTTCTTAACACCTGGCCTTGACACTACTAAGAACTGGGACTCCATGCTTTCCCTTATATAGAATTATCTCTATGAAGCAAATCTGGATACAGATGTAAAAGAAAATGTTTACAGCACTTATTACACAGTTTGTGAATATGTATGTGTGTAATTATCTAATTGTTGTCTATTCTCCTCACTAGACTGTTAGCTTCCTAAGGACAGGGACCATGTCTGTCTTTGCTTCCTATCACATTCTCAATACCTAGCTCAGTGCCTGGCACAGAATAAGTTCAAAAACTATAAATATTTTTTAAATGAATGAATGAATGAATGCTCTTTCTTGGGCTTTCGGAATGCATAATGAGAGAATATGCATTTTTCAGATTTACCACAAGATGGAGAAGGGGAAATCTTTTTAGTTTTATATTCCATATAACCTAGTACTAGTAAGTTAACTGTGGGAGTCCCTGGTGGCTCAGAGGGTAAAGAGTTTGCCTGCAATGCAGGAGACCTGAGTTTGATCCCTGGGTTGGGAAGATCCCCTAGAGAAGAAAATGGCACCCCACTCCAGTATCTTGCCTGGAAAATCCCATGGACAGAGGAGCCTGGCGGGCTACAGTCCAGAGGGTTGCAGAGAGTCAGACACAACTGAGTGACTTCACTTTCACTTTTCTTTCAATAAGTTAACTACCAGAAGTCACTTTCAACTCCTTTTGTGTCTTTTCATGTCCCCAAATACATATTTGACAAGACTTACATTTGTGAAGTAATCTTAGGGTTGGATAAAAAGGCCCTTCTCTTTGTCTAAAAAAGAGTAACTCTCCATTCACTGTAAGGATTTCTATATGTTCATGGCTGTAAAACATCACAAAGTACCAAGTTAGAAATTTTCTTTCAAAAATGAATATGCCAAACATCCTTTAAATAATGTATAATATGAAGTATGCATATATAGAAATACAGTAAGTTTTAAAAAAAATTTTTCAGTAAAGATCCAGGCCCAAAAAAAACCCCACAAAACACTGCTTAAATTAACACCAGTCCAGTAGAGAAAAATATGATCTGCTACAATTTTATTTCACATTTTATTACATATTTTAATTTCCTTGGTAGATAATTAATAAAACAAACCTCTAAAGCACAAGCTGAAATAAATCTGACTCTGAATAAAAACATTTAATTAACTCCTTAATAAAACAATCAGTACACAATGCCACATTTTTCACATAGAAAAACATGTGAAAATATAAATATTTATGTTTTAGGGTTACTCATTAGAGTAGATAAATAGTTAATAAAAAGATAATCACAGTTATTATGAGTGCAATCTAATCATATTATATTCAGCTTCTCTGAGTTTTACATAGAAAAAAAACAAAGACTTACCATCGCACTATTTTGACAGGATCTTTCTTAGGCATGATTTGATTAAGCCATGGTTCAATACCTGGAAACTGTTCTATCAATTGATTCTTAATACCCTTTATAACTGAGGTTTTCAACTGGATGCAATTGGACACATTTTCTTTTTCATCAAATCTGCAAATGATTTTTGCAAGGAAAAACAAAAAGCATTTCTAAAAAGACATAACAGAATAGCTAAAGGTATTTTTTTAATTACCTATTCCCAAGCAAATATTTAGATGTATAAAATAATTATGGAAGAAATTGCTTTTTAAAATACAATTTTCCTTTCATTCTGTCCAGCACAAAACCAATGTCTTAATACAATATTAAACTGTCATATACACACAATTAGCTGGAGGGGGGCAGGGAAGGGGAAAGGATATGAGGCATATATAACACAATAAACTGTAATCAGCTACACAAATGCCTTTCCTGGAAAATCTTACTCAGTTCTACCCAGAAAGAAACAGATTCCCACCTATAACAAAATCTGTGTAACAAAACAAAATGAAAATACCCTCAGGCACTAGGATACAAATGACCAGCCCAAACATTAACACAGAAAAGCAGCCCCTCCTATGCTATGTAATCTGTTGAGATTTTTTTGAAGTAATAATGATGGTATTTAACATCCCTAATTATTTTTGCTCAAAATGTCATGCACAAAACCCACCTTCCTTTGCCCATGTTCCCCCTTTGCTTTTTGCGTCTACCAAATCTGCAAGGCAAAGCCACTAGGTGCGTTCCAAAGAGTTTTTGTCTTCCTCAACTGAATAACCCCTATGGAGCAATCACGTTATTTTCAAGACAAGGTTAATCTGGCAGCTAGGCAATAGGTATGACAGTCCGCTAGCTTCCTGTCACCCAGACTCCTTCACTCCCATGACCCAGGAAGTCAAGCCTTCCCTTGTTCAGTTCCTAACTAGTAACCAAAAGGCAGAGAGCGCAGGGCTGTCCTCTTGCTAAAGAGGGCCTGTCCCTAAATCACAGTGCAAGGATGTGATTGGTAGAATCCTAGGAATGGAGCTAGGACTGGGAAAGGGGGCAAATGAGAAAGAGGGGTAACGAGATAGAAAATGAAAGTGGGAGGACCCAACCTGATTGAGGATTAGGAGCGAAAAGCTTTAAACAAAAATGTTGCAAGCATAGTACTGAGACATACAGAGACATATAGTGTTGAAAGCATGGTACTACAGAAAAACCTTAAAGAGTAAGGATGGCAGGGGTGGGGGAGAGAGAAAGAGAATCTTTGCTCTTGTCCTCTTCCCCACCACCCACCCCCACCACCTTCGTGAGCAGCCGAGGGAGGCCAGGGCATGTCCTTACTTCTTGAACATGATCCAAGATGAAGGGGGCGACGATAGGGAAGGGCCCGGAATGGGGAAGAAAAACTGAATTAGCAAGGGTCCGGCAGATCCCCTTACAGGAGGAAGGCCGGCACTGACAGTCGGAACTGTTGTCTTTATCCGGAAAGGGAGACAGCCAGCCGCACTTTACGGTGTTCAGAGACATTTGACTACTTCCGCTCCTCTAAACACTACGGCGCTTTTGCTGGCCCTTTCTGGGTTACCGATCCCCATCCAGAGCCGGTAGCTGAAAGGGCGGGACTAGAGAAGGAAGACGAGATAGAGCCATCATTCCAGAAGCAGAAAGAGAAGAACGGAGCACACGGGGCAATCAATCAAAGCCGTGGTTAAGGCCGGTGTGTCACTACGGGTTCCTCAAAGGGTCAAGATTCTTCCGAGTTTCATTGCTACCTGCTGTTTACTTTTTAATGGGAAGGGGTTTTGTTCCCTGAGACAACCGAATGGATTGGTGCTTACCGACCAGCTTGAAGCCGGGCAAACCTCTTGACATTATGTTAATGTACTCGTGGCCTTGTCAAATTTAGCAAATAAAAATACAGGATGCCCTGTACAGGACATTTGGATTTCAGATTAACGATGAATACTTTTTTGGGTTGGTGTTTTTTTTGTTTGTTTGGTTTATTTTTGAGGTATAACTATACCTCATCCATACTTAACACACACACACACATACAAATACTTGCTATCTGAATTTAATTTGGCGTCCTGTATTTTAATCTGGCAACCGTGTTCACTGACCACAGTGAGGTGCCCCCAAAGAATTATTCATGAGGTTACTGTCCCCTGCCTCACCTTCATATGAGTTGAGCTATAAACCTAAAGAGGTACCTCCCTTGAATGGTAGAATGGCCTCTAGGCGATCAATACTAGACTAATCTGATTGAAGAGATAACAGATAAACACGTTTTACTTGTAATTTTAAAAAGGAGAGCAAATCAAGGGTTTTGATCAGCAGAAAGCATGCGTGCGTTAGCCGCTCAGCTGTGTCGACTCCGCGACCCCATGGACTGTAGCCCTCCGGGCTTCTCTTCCATGGAATTCTTCAAGCAAGAATACCGGAGTGGGTTGCCATTTTCTTCTCCAAGAGAAAGCATAGAAAAATACAAAACCTGAATAAGCACTACCCAGGCGGTGGGGTAGGGTGCATTGATCTGTAAAATAAATATAGCAGTCTCTTCCAGGAGCAAATACTCTGCTGGGGAGATGGACGCTTGGAGCAATCACAGCAAATGGCATTATGTGTTTGAACTGTACAACTAACAACTCACCTTGCCTTGATTCTATGGTAGCAACAATCTTCTAATTATAGTTTAGCTTCCCATGAAGCTCTGCCCAGAAGGAACTCTGTTTTCAAATCATATCCGCATGGACAACTGTAAATTAATAAATTGTCATTTGGTTTTTACCTCAGTTTCTTGTAAATGTCTTTAGCATTAATCTGCTTTCCCAGCATTAGTCGACTCTCTAACATTGAAAATATTGTTTAGGAACATGCAAAACTGAAGCCCAGACCCCAGCTGTGGTTAGGGCTATACTGCTAAGACTTCTTACAAAGCAGGAGAATATTACTGGCAACTCTCACATCATCCTAGAAGCCTGCCATGGAACAGCTAATACATCATAACAGCCATAAACAGTTATTATTAAGCAGTTTGAGGTGGGAGAAGACAGATATTTTGTATCCAATCTAAACATGGTAACACCATAGTAGTAATAATGCATTCCACTAGTAAATAAATTTTAAGTTGATGAACTCCCAAACTAAAAACTTCCCAGGTGGTGTCAGTGGTAAAGAACCCGCCTGCTAATGCAGATTAGACATAAGAGACACCAGTTACAACCATGGGTAGGGAAGATCCCCTGGAGGAGGGCATGGCAAACCACTCCAGTATACTTGCCTGGAGAATCCCATGGACAGAGAAGCCTGGCGGGCTACAGTCCATGGGGTCACACAGAGTCGGACAGGACTGAAGCGACTTAGCACACAGCACAAACTAGTAACACCTTGATGAATTCCTAATTTCTTGAACTTCTTAATTTCTTTTTTTAATTTTACTTTTTGGCTCCTGCACAGCTGTTCCTGAACCATTGGTGGAACCAACTCTTGAAGTTCAGAGTCTTAACCACTGGACAGCCAGGAACTAATTTTAGACTTATTAAAAAGTATTATGCTGAGTATTTGCAGTGCTAGAAATAATAGCCTATGTTTAATTCTATAAAAATTATACATACTCTAGGGGACTTCCCCTGGTGGTCCAGCTGTTAAGATTCAGCATTTCCACTGCAGGGGGTTGCGGGTCCGATTTCTGGTTAGGGAACTAAGATCCTGCTTGCCGCCAGCAGCAGCCAGAAAGTAAAAAAAGAAAAAGAAATTATACATACTCTAAATTATAACAAATCCCACATGCATGGAATAGACATATAGCTAAATGTGCATACATATTTTAATCCACTTTCATATACTCTGGTAATCACAGAGACCGAATCTGAAGTATTAATGTAACAAATGCCAAGTTAGGTCATTAGTATTAATGAAGGAGGTATTTAGTTCTGTATGCATCCATGAACACCTTTATTCATAACCCACCTACACAGATACATAAGCAGGGTCCACTTTTCACTGCAGTGTGTTTCTGGTTTTGCGTTGTTCAGAGGATCATTGTAAAGTGGCTTCTGTTTTTTCCAAGACTACAATTGGGGGTTTACTCCTGACAGAACTCATCTTCAAAATAAATCACTGCTACTACAAACAGCGTGTCATAAAAGAAGAAATATCTCAAAATAAACCTCTTCAAAAACCGAAACAATGAACTTCATTTATTCACACAATAGTTGTAAAGGACCTTGATGTTTTAGACATATATGCTGTCTCTACTGTATTGATGCAGAAATGTTCTGTGCAGTTTATTTTACAAGAGACCTCAATGTATATGCAGCAAAGGACACAGAAAACCCAACTCTAGCATACATTTTACTAAAACAAGTAACCTAGCTATAATAAGCTTTAAACATTGCATGATTGTATTTGCCGTCTTAGAATTTTGAAAGAATTTTGTAGGGTCATCTTGACATGAGGCTCAAAAATGCTGCCCAAGGAAGCTTACAGCAAGGCCTCCTTTTCTTCTTCATCAACTTCCTCAAGCAACAAGCAAGGCACCAAAACCCTTCAGTGAGTGCAAATTGCTCAGTCGTGTCCGACTCTTTGCGACCTCATGGTCTATACAGTCCATGAAATTTTCCAGGCCAGAATACTGGAGTGAGTGGCCTATCCCTTCTCCATGGGATCTTCCCAACCCAGGGATCAAACCAGGTCTCCAGCATTGCAGGCGGATTCTTTACCAGCTGAGCCACCAGGAAACCCTTCACAGTGTCCAGTAAAAAACGATTTCTTTAGGAGGTGGGCCATAGCTTTGAACACTGGGGGAGGTGCTTTCAATGCAAGAAAGAATTGGGCCACTTCCAGACCCCTACTGGATCTCTCATCTCAGAATCTGGAGCCTGTGAAGTCTTCCCTTAAGGTCACTTTTCCCACAAACTGCCCCTCAGCCTTATACTTTAGAGCCCCCTGCAGCCTGGCTTTATATCCTCCACAAGATCAAGACATACCTAAGAATCACACCACTACCCCCACCTATCAATCACTCTGCAGACCACAAGTGAGAAAATACACTGGCCCAGCCACTGCCTGGATCTTTCCATATGGAACAATATAAGGAGCACCAACAAAACAGCCTCTCCTACCTCCAGTCCCAAATACAGTTAAATCTGGGGAGAGCTGAAAGACCTCTGTTTATCAGAACTGTCAGAACTAATCATCTTGCCAAATTTATGGTAAGCCAAATCCACTGTGCCTCACTCACATCCCTTATCTCTTTTGTCATTGTCCAAGGGGCTTCCCTGATAGCTCAGTTGGTAAAGAATCCACCTGCACTGCAGGAGATTCCAGTTTGATTCCTGGGTTGGGAAGATCCGCTGGAGAAGGGAAAGGCTACCCACTCCAGTATTCTAGCCTGGAAAATTCCATGGACTGTGTATAATCCATGGGTTTGCAAAGAGGCGGACACGACTGAGCAACTTTCACTTTCACTTTCACTTTCAATATGTAAGCACCCAGTTCAGTCTATTTGCTATGTGATCTTGGGTAAGTCACTGAAACTCTTGTGCCTCTCTTCTCAGCTGCAAAATAAAGGCTCTACTTTCTGAGGCTGTTATGAGGATTAAATGAGAGAATCCATGCAAAGCGTTGTAAAATTATTTGCGTTGTTGTTATTCTGCTTCTCTAACTTCATTCCTACATTCCTGTGATTCTCCTCCTGCCACCTGAACTCTCATTTCTACCTTAACTTCCAGGTGCTTCTGACGCCTCCCTGGAACACCATCCCAAGATTAACAAACTCTCCTACCCATCCTCCAACTCATCCCTAAGTGTCCACTGATATTCCTGGCTTTCCCCTGAGGTTGGAAATTCCTTTTCAGCCCTTTCCAGTTAAAGTGATTCACATCAAGACACTACATGTATTGGGGAGTCAGGAGGTGACCTGGCATCCTCTTCCAGCCACATTACAACTTCCAGACACCCTCAGGCAAAACACACAACACAACCCTGATTCTCCTTCCTCTAAGCTTCAGACCATCTGGTTACACCTCGACTTCCTTTGTGTTGTCCTCTACTCATGGTTTGTTGAGGGCTTCTCCTGTGCCTCAGCCGTAAAAAATCCGCTTGCAATGCAGGAGATGAAGGTTCAATCCCTGGGTCAGAAGTTCCCCTGGAGGAGGGTGTGGCAGCCCACTCCAATATTTTTACCTGGAGAATCCCCATGGACAGGGTAGCCTGGCAGGCTAGAGTCCATAGGGTCGTAAAAAGTCAGACAGGACTGAAGCAACTGAGCACACACACATGCTCATTCGTTCATTGAAGATCCTGGTTCATTTCATTTTCTACTACTCTTCGTCTCCTTCTCTTAATCTACCCCAATTACACTGACCACCATGCTACTTTCCAACACACCACATCCTAGGGTTTTTGCACTGTTTGCTCACATTAGGTCTTCTCACTGGTTGGTCCTTCTACCTGGAAGCTGTCTGTGTCTGCATTCTTGCTCTGTCGTGTCTGACTCTATGCAACCCTATGAACTGTAGCCCACCCAGTTCCTCATTTCCTCCTCCAGGGGATTATCCCAACCCAGGGATCAAACTTGCATCTCCTGTGTCCCCTGCATGGCAGGCGGATTCTTTACCGCTGAGCCATCTGGTCTACCTGGAAAATTCTGCCTCAGATCGCCATATAATCCTCACTTCCTTCAGACCTTGGCTCAAATGTTAACTTCTCAGTAAATATTTCCCTAATATTTCCATTTAAAAATGTCATCTAATCACCCCCCATCCCTTTCCTTAGTTCAATTTTTCTATAGCATGTCTCACTTTCTAACATACTATAAAATTTATTACATTATTATTTATTATACTTCTCTGCTAAATTGTAAGCTCCATGAAGACAAGGATTTGTCTATTTTTTTGTTCACTGTTATATCCAAGTTCTTGGCACATGGTAGACATTCAATAAATACTCATTGAATGAGCAAATGAAATAACACTCTGGCTACCATGAAATTTCACTCTTCCTCATTATAGCAACAATCTTTGATTCAGTTGCCTCTACTTACCATCTCTAATTCATCTCCTTCTATTCTTTTCTGAGCCTGCTCCAGTCAGGCTTTTGTCACCACTATGCCACTGAAATAGCTCTCATTGATCAAGGTTACCAATGACCTCTATCTTGCCAAAACCACAAATCATTTCCAGTTCTGATTTTGCCCAAACTCTCAGTAGTATTTGAGTTGACTATGATCCGTATTTTGAAACAGTTTGATAACTTAACTTCCTTAACACAACCCTCTACTGATTCTATTTATCCCACAATGGCTCAGTTCAGTCACTCAGTCCTGTCTGACTCTTTGCGACCCAATGAACTGCAGCACACCAGGCCTCCCTGTCCATCACCAACTCCCGGAGTTCACACAAACTCATCTCCATTGAGTTGATGATGCCATCCAGCCATCATCCTCTGTTGTCCCCTTCTCCTCCTGCCTTCAATTTTTCCCAGCATCAGGGTCTTTTCAAATGAGTCAGCTCTTCGAATCAGGTGGCCAAAGTATTGGAGTTTCAGCTTCAGCATCAGTCCTTACAATGAACATTCAGGACTGATTTCCTTTAGGATGGGCTGGTTGGATCTCCTTGCAGTCCAAGGGACTCTCAAGAGTCATCTCCAACACCACAGTTCAAAAGCATCAATTCTTCAGCGCTCAGCTTTCTTTATAGTCCAAATCTCACATCCATACATGACTACTGAAAAAACCATAGCCTTGACAAATGGACCTTTGTTGGCAAAGTAATGTCTCTGCTTTTCAGTATGCTGTCTAGGTTGGTCATAACTTTTCTTCCAAGGTGTAAGCGTCTTTTAATTTCATGGCTGCAATCACCATCTGCAGTGATTTTGGAGCCCAAAAAATAAAGTCTGTCACTGTTTCCACTGTTTCTCTATCTATTTACCATGAAATGATGGGACCAGATACCATGATCTTTGTTTTCTGAATGTTGAGCTTTAAGCCAACTTTTTCACTCTCCTCTTTCACTTTCATCAAGAGGATCACTTTCTGCCTTAAAGGTGGTGTCATCTGCATATCTGAGGTTATTGATATTTCTCCCAGCAATCTTGATTCCAGCTGGTGCTTCTTCCAGCCCAGCGTTTCCCATGATGTACTTGCATAGAAGTTAAATAAACAGGGTGACAGTATGCAGCCTTGACACACTCCTTTTCCTATTTGGAACCAGTCTGTTGTTCCATGTCCAGTTCTAACTGTTGCTTCCTGAGCTGCATATAGGTTTCTCAAGAGGCAGGTCAGGTGGTCTGGTATTCCCATCTCTTGAAGAATTTTCCATAGTTTATTGTGATCCACACAGTCAAAGGCTTTGCCATAGTCAATAAAGCAGAAGTAGATGTTTTTCTGAAACCCTCTTGCTTTTTTGATGATCCAGCAGATGTAGGCAATTTGATCTCTGGTTCCTCTGCCTTTTCTAAAACCAGCTTGAACATCTGGAAGTACATGGTACACGTATTGTTGAAACCTGGCTTGGAGAATTTTGAGCATTACTTTACTAGCGTGTGAGATGGGTGCAGTTGTGCAGTAGTTTGAGCATTCTTTGGCATTGCCTTTTTTAGGGACTGGAATGAAAACTGTCCTTTTCCAGTCCTGTGGCCACTGCTGAGTTTTCCAAATTTGCTGGCATACTGAGTGCAGCACTTCCACAGCATCATCCTTCAGGATTTGAAATAACTCAACTAAAATTTCATCACCTCCACTAGCTTTGTTCATAATGATGCTTCCTAAGGCCCACCTGACTTCACATTCCAGGATGTCTGGCTCTAGGTGAGTGATCACACCATCATGATTATCTGGGTCGTGAAGATCTTTTTTGTATAGTTCTTCTGTGTATTCTTGCCACCTCTTTTTAATATCTTCTGCTTCTGTTAGGTCCAGACCATTTCTGTCCTTTATTTTTCCCATCTTTGCATGAAATGTTCCCTTGGTATCTCTAATTTTCTTGAAGAGATCTCTAGTCTTTCCCATTCTATTATTTTCCTCTATTTCTTTGCACTGATCGCTGAGGAAGGCTTTCTTATCTCTTCTTGCTATTCTTTGGAACTCTGCATTCAAATGGGTAGATCTTTCCTTTTCTCCTTTGCTTTTGCTTCTCTTCTTTTCACAGCTACTTGTAAGGCCTCCCCAGACAGCCATTTTGCTTTTTTGCACATCTTTTTCTTGGGGATGGTCTTGCTCTCTGTCTCCTGTACGATGTCATGAACCTCATTCCATAGTTCATCGGGCACTCTTTCTATCAGATCTAATCCCTTAAATCTATTTCTCACTTCCACTGTATAATCATAAGGGATTTGATTTAGGTCATACCTGAATGGTCTAGCAGTTTTCCCTACTTTCTTCAATTTAAATCTGAATTTGGCAATAAGGAGTTCATGATCTGAGCCACAGTCAGCGCCTGGTCTTGTTTTTGCTGACTGTATAGAGTGTCTCCATCTTTGGCTGCAAAGAATATAATCAGTCTAATTTCGGTGTTGACCATCTGGTGATGTCCATGTGTGGAGTCTTCTCTTGTGTTGTTGGAAGAGGGTGTTTGCTATGACCAGTGTGTTCTCTTGGCAAAACTCGATTAGCCTTTGCCCTGCTTCATTCCATATTCCAAGGCCAAATTTGCCTGTTACTCCAGGTGTTTCTTGACTTCCTACTTTTGCATTCCAGTCCCTTCTAATGAAATGGACATCTTTTGGGGTGTTAATTCTCCTCCTCTCTTCAGCATTTTCTTGTTGGATTGCTCCAGGACTCAGTCCGTGACTCTCTTGTCCATGTTTTTTCCCTTGGTTACACTAAAAGCCAGTTTCATACCTATAAATACCATCTGTATACATTTTATGTCCAATTTTAAATCTCCAATCTGGAAATCTCCTCTAAACTTCAGACTATCCGAAGTTAATATCTCCACTTGAATAACAGACATTGGAAAACAATTCATATCCAAAATAAAATTCTTAATTTCAGCCCCTTCCCCAACATGCAGTCATCCTCATCTCAATAAATGGGAGTTCTATCCGCATATTTTCTTGTGTCAAATATCCATGAAGCCCTCTCTTTCTCACACATCCTTCACTTAGTCCATCACAAAATACTATCTCTATCAAATATTTTTACTTTCAAAATATATCCAAAATCTGATCACTTCTCACGTACCTCCAACAGTATGACTTTAGTCAAAATCACTATCGTCTGTCACCTTGATTATCAAACTTGTCTCTTACTTGTTTTGCCTTTTTGCTTTCATTTCTTATGCCTTCCCCCTTACAATCTATTTTTTACACAGTAAGTAGGATGAACCTTTTAAAACATAAGTCAGATCCTCTGACTCCCTTGCTCAAAACCTCCCATGGCTTCCCATCTCAGGTATAACAAGATCCAAGGTCCTCTTGCCCTGAAGGCCCTACACGGTTCAGTCCCCTCCACCCATCCATCTACTATTACTCTCCGTTTCCCTCCCTCTGCGCCAGCCACAGTGGCTTTTTTGCTACTTCACAAGTATGCCAAGTATGGTTTCTTGCTTCTCAGAGTCTTATTTTTTTTTCATTGGGCCTTGGATGAATATAATTAAATTAATCATAATCTTTGATTGATGTCACATTCTCTTATTAATCCAAGCATATTTACTTTAAGTTAGTTGTTTTTAATAATGTAACAAGCATCCATGAACTTAATAACTAAATCTGACTATATGGCCCCCAATCTCATTCGTCTGCCTCCCCTCAGCCCCTGACAAAGGATCATCATCTTGAATCTTGTGTTCATCATTTTATGGTGCTTTATTTAATACAGTTTTACTTTATACATACATGTTGTTGTTGTTTAGTCGCTGAGTGCTGTCTGACTCTTTGCAACCCCATGGACTGTTGTCTGCAAGGCTCCCCTGTCCATGGGATTCTCCAGACAAGAATACTGGAGTGGGTTGCCATTCCCTTCTTCAGGAGATCTTCCCTGCCCAGGGATCGAACCTGCATCTTCTGCATTTCAGGCGTATTCTTTACCACTGAGCCAGGGAAGCCCACACATATATTCACAGACATATATGAGATATACATATATATATATATATAAAACATACATATATGTTATATATGTGTGTATATGCATACATATGTGGATGAGTCTTTCTTAAAGTATATATATATATACTTTATATATATAAGTATTTATATTTATTTTTATATTATATATATTTATATATATATGTAAACTTTTTGGTGGCATGGTACAGCATGTGGAATCTTAGTTCCCCCACCAGGGACTGAACCCGTGTCCTCTGTGTTGAAAGTGTACAAACTAAACCATTGGACCTCCAGGGAAGCCCCTCTTAAAGTATATTATTTATTATAATTTATTTTAACTTTATAGAAAGGTTATTAGGTTGTATGCTGTAGTACTCTTTCAGAACCTAATTTTTCCTTGTTATTATTTACTTTTCTAAGATTCATCTGTGTATCTTTGCATATTACTATAGTTCATTCATTTTGATTGATGTATAATATTTCATTGTGTGAATAACACTTCAGGGTCTTGTCGCTTTTGCCCTCTGCCTAGAATGACTTTTCTTAGATATCTACTTGTCTCTCTCCCTCCCTTCACTCATGCCATTATTCAAAGGCCACCTCACCCTAACACTATCTAAGAGTGCCCCATTTTACACTCTCTCTTTTACTCTTCTTTACTTTTCCCCATAGTACTATCACCCCTTCCCTGAATATTCTTGCTTTGCCTATCTGTATCCACTTTCCCCCTTTCCACCCTGCTCTGTGCCCTGCAGTAGATTTTAATGATTAAATCTTTATCAATCCTTCATTTTAAATGTACCTCTCTTTTCTGCTGGTACCCTGACTTATAGGACTGCTTGATATTACTCATCTATCTTTTTGTTGATTGTTTCCCCCACTAAATGGTAAACGCCAAGAATCCCTGCTATATTATCAAGGTCTAGATTGGTGCTGAACTCATAATCAGCATGCAATAAATATTTAAGTGAATTGCTCATACACAGAATATCACATTTGAAATGCTTACACACAAAAATTGCCTGCATATATCCCTTTCAAACAAATGCCAATATTTCTTTGAGATACGTACCTAGTAGAATAGTAAAGTTGAGGCTTAAGTGGATATTTAATTTAGTAGATAGCACCAAATTTTCTCTGTTCTCTAATAAAAGGAGCCAGGGCTCCATGGAGAAATGGCTGACTCTAAGACTGGGGCAGGGAAAATATAAAATGAGCTAGGAGCAGGAGCACCATAAATTTTTTTTAATTATATAAAACTGAACAAGCAGATAAACAAAAAAAAAAACCCTGCAATTATAGACGTATGTCAAAGGGATACAGGAACCAACTGAAAGAGCTTTCAATGGCCAAATTTGAAACAATTTGAGTAACAAATTAAATATCATTAGATTATAATTCAAAGTATAGAATAAATATTAACAAATCCATACTGATATTAACAAATGATCAAATAAATAAATAAAAGGAGAGTAGATAAATCTCCTGTACAGAAGAATTCTAAATAATTTATGTAGATACTTTCTCAAGCCAGGGGAGCATAACTGCCCACTCCTTAAGTGTAGGATGTGCATAATAACTTCCTTATAAAGAGTGGAGTTTGGAAAAAGAGAAAAAGAGGAATGTTGCAATAGAAAAACAAGCCAAACACTGCCTCAGCCAGGCACTCAAGGTTCACTTGTCAACGATAAGTCATGTTGAGAACATGTACCCTTGCTGTGATGTATAATTATGGAGAATGCACTAGATAAACAAAAACTGAAGGATATTCTACAAAATATCTGACCAGACTCCTTAGAACTGTCAAGGTCATCAAAAACAAGGAAGGTCTAAGAAATGGTCACAGCCAAGAATAGCCGTAAGTGATATGATCACTGAAGCTAATGTGGATTTCGGTGGGGGTCCTGAAAGAGAAAAGGGGGCATTTTAGTAGAAACTAAGGAAATCTGAAAAAAATATGGACATATAGTTAATAATAGTGTATCAATATTGGCTCATTATTGGATGGCATCACCGACTCAATGGACATGAGTTTGAGCAAACTCCAGGAGATGGTGAAGGACAGGGAAGCCTGGTGTGCTGCAGTCCATGGGGTCGCAAAGTGTCAGACACGACTGAGCAAGTGAACAACAACATTAGTTAATTAGTTGTGATAAATGTACCACAGTAATATTAACAATAGAAAAAACTGGATACAAGGTATATATGAGCTCTCTGTAATATTCTTATGTCTTTTTTGTCAATCTGAAACTGTACCAAAAGAGTTTGTTAAATATTTAGAAAATACCCTATCAGGATGGCTATAATTAAAAATACAAAAAATATCATGTGTTGGCAAGGATATGGAGACACTGGCACCCTCACACATCACTGTGGAAAGACAAAATAGTACCACTTTGGAAAACAATTTAGCTGTTCCACGTAATGTTAATTAGTTAAAGTGTTAGTTCCTTAGTCGTGTCCAACTCTTAATGACCCCATGGACCATAGCCTGCCAGGCTCCTCTGTCCATGGCATTCTCCAAGGAAGAACACTGAAGTGGGTTGCCATTCCCTTCTGCAGGGGATCTTCCCCACCCAGGGATCAAACCTGGGTCTCCTGCACTTAAGGCAAATTCTTTATCATCTGAGCCACCATGGAAGCCCAATGTTAACTATGGAGTTACCAAATGGTCCAGCAATTCCACTCCTAGGCATCTACCCAAGAAATGAAAACATAGCCCGACACAAAAGCTTGTACATGAATGTTCATAGCAACATTATTCATAATAGTTTAAAAGTAGAAACAACCCAAATATCCTTCAGCTGGTGAAATAAACAAATCTGACTTACCCATACAATGGAATATGGTTCAGCCATAGAAAGGAAGAATTCTGAGACATGCTACTACATGGATAAGCTTTGAAAATATTAGGCTAAGTAAGAGAAGCCAATCACAAAAGCCACATATTACATAGCTCCATTATATGAAATGTCCAGAATAGGCAAGTACATAGAGACAGAAAGTAGATCAGTGGTTGCCAGGGTATGGGGAAAGGTGGGAATAGGATGTGTCAGCTAATACATACAGGAGTCTCTTTTTTTCCTGCAGCAAAGAGCTCAGTTTTTTATTAAACATGTTACCAAATAGATTTAGTCAAAAAAGCCAAAGCTCGTGTCATCAACAGACTCTTCAGATTCTTCTTTCTTTGCTTCTACTTTTTTCTCCTCAGCTGGGGCAACAGTGGGGGAGGGGACAAGGCCTCCTGCCACGGCAGGTCCACCAGCCCCCACATTGCAGATGAGGCTTCAGATGTTGACATTGGCCAAAGCCTTTGCAAACAAGCCTGGGCAGAAAGGCTCAACATTTACACCGGCTGCTTTAATGAGGGCATTGATCTTATCCTCCGGGACTGTCACTTCACTGTTGTGCAGGACAAAGGCCAAGCAGATGCAGGTGAGCTCAGAGGCCATGCTGCAGGTGAATGCTAAGCAGGGGCTGCCTGAAATGGTCCTAGTGGCTGGATGAAGTCAGGGCCTCACCTCAACACTGCCTTAGCTTCCTCAGAAGGACCAGTCACTTTAGAGGCAGCTGAGGAAAGGGACAGGATCTCTTTATGGGGTGGTGACCGTGTTCTAAAATTAGAATGTGACAATGGTTGCACAACTCTGTAAATACACTAAAACCATTGAATTGTCTGCTTTAAAAGGGTGAATTTTATGGCCTATAAATTCTATCTGGAGAAAGCTGTTATCTAAGGGACTTGAACCAGAAAAGAATTCTAAAGTGTGTTATTTCAGGGGGCCCTTTTTCTGTTTTTAATTTCTAATGTTGTTGTATTGTGATCAGAGAATGTCATTCCTATGATTTCTGAATTTTTGCAGACTGATAAATGAGTTATTTCTGAAAATATTCTAATGGGTATCTGCAAAAATAAATGCATTCTATATTTGTACAAGGTAATCTCATATATTGTAGAAAATTCTGAAAGAGATGGGAATATCATACCACCTGACCTGCCTCTTGAGAAATCTGTATTCAGGTCAGGAAGCAACAGTTAGAACTGGACATGGAACAACAAACAGACTGGTTCCAAATAGGGAAAGGAGCACGTCAAGGCTGTATACTGTCATCCTGCCTATTTAACTTATATGCAGAGTACATCATGAGAAATGTTGGGCTGGATGAAGCACAGGCTGGAATCAAGATTGCCGGGAGAAATATCAATAACCTCAGATATGCAGATAACACCAGCCTTATGGCAGAAAGTGAAGAAGAACTAAAGAGCCTCTTGATGAAAGTGAAAGAGGAAAGTGAAAAAGTTGGCTTAAAGCTCAACATTCAGAAAATGAAGGTCATGACATCTGATCCCATCACTTCATGGGAAATAGATGGAGAAACAGTGGAAACAGTGTCAGACTTTATTTTTCTGAGCTCCAAAATCACTGCAGATGGTGTTTGCAGCCATGAAATTAAAAGACGCTTGCTCCTTGGAAGGAAAGTTATGACCAACCTAGACAGCATACTGAAAAGCAGAGACATTACTTTGCCAACAAAGGTCCATTTGTCAAGGCTGTGGTTTTTCCAGTGGTCATGTATGGATGTGAGAGTTGGACAGTGAAGAAAGCTGAGCGCCGAAGAATTGATGCTTTTGAACTGTGGTGTTGGAGAAGACTCTTGAGAGTCCCTTGGACTGCAAGGAGATCCAACCAGTCCACCCTAAAGGAAACCAGTCCTGAATATTCATTGGAAGGACTGATGTTGAAGCTGAAACTCCAATACTTTGGCCACCTGATTCGAAGAGCTGACTCATTTGAAAAGACCCTGATGCTGGGAAAGATTGAGAGCAGGAGGAGAAGGGAACGACAGAGGATAAGATGGTTAGATGGCATCACTGACTCAATGGACATAGGCTTGGGTGAACTCCGGGAGTTGGTGATGGACAGGGAGGCCTGGTGTGCTGCAGTTCATGGGGTCGCAAAGAGTCCAACACGACTGAGCGACTGAACTGAACTGAACTAAATCTCATATATATGTATATACATACACTCAACCTTGTTAAGTAGTGGTATGAGCTTCTCTATATCCTTACTTATTCACATGATCTGATGATTTCTTAGAGAAATACCTCACTTCAAATATGTCTGAAAGTCTGCCCAGCTACCCCAGTACTTATGTCTTGTTAAGTTATTCTGAACTATTTCAAACCTTCTCCATGTTTCTCAAACTTTTGCCACCCTTCCCCTAACCATCACATCCTACTTTATATATAAGATACAAAGGAAGATTGGATTGCCTGGTACCAAACATACAACTTACAACTGTCTACCCTCATCCCATTCCATTTAACTTTTTTTTGTTTTCTTACTGTTTCTTTGCTCACCGCTATTTCTATTTCACATCATCCTCTTCTTCAGATTCATTTATTTCATTTTGCTGTAACTGGGCTTCCGTGTTGGCTCAGACAGTAAAGAATCTGCCTTCAGGGCAGGAGACCCAAGTTCAATCCCTGGGTAGGGAAGAGTCCCTGGAGAAGGGAATGGCAACCCACTCCAGTATTCTTGCCAGGAGAATCCCATGGACAGAGGGGCCTGGTGGGCTACAGTCCATGGGGTTGCAAAGTGTCAGACACGACTCAGTAACTAACACTTTCACTTGCTATAATACTTACCTGAGTAATTCATAAAGGTTCTGAATATGCCTACAATGTGTTCTGAATATATCAGAAAATTAGAATCTGCAAATTGGAGCTTTGTTCCTTGTATTACTTCACTCCTCATCCTTCCCCACTCAGGGCCAGTCGTTCTATTTATTTATTTATTTATTGAGCAAAAAAGCCTTTTATTTCCTCCCACATTCCAGCTCTCCACTTTTGGTAACATCTCTTCCAACTCAGAATCAAAGCCCAAGAAGTTGATCCACACCTGAGAGCGAGACAGGAACTAAGCCAGAGCCCTCAGAGCCGGGTTCTAGACCAGTGAGACTCCCGGCATGGATGGAAGCATGCTGCAGTGAGACAGCAGAGGCCACAGAACAGAATCAGGAAGAAGCCCAAAACCAGTAGCCGAGAGCCACGCAGAACCAGCTTCTCCGAGGTGAGCAACTTGATGAACACAAGACCTTCGTGGCTCCAGACACTGACACACTCCTCAGCCATTCTAGGACTCAGGGTGGCATTTCCTGCTCCCTCCTCTGAGCAGGGTATCAGTGGCTGGCTGGAGGGCAGGATTTCTGGAGTAGCACTAAAATACAGGCAGGTTCCTGGGGTCCTTTTTGTGATCACCCTGGCCGTAACAAGGACCAGCTTTCCTGCAAAAGATCCTTTCAATCCCATCTGACTACCCTGGACCTGGGCTTGGAATGTCTGGCTCTTGTTCCTGTCTGGACCATCTCCGAAGTTCAAGGTGGCCAGTAAGCCCATGACATGAGACCCACGCCCCTTCCCTGTGACTGTCCCATTCACGGGGCACAGGGTCAGCTGGCCAAAAGATCTTAATAAGGAGACCCAGTCCTGGGAGATGTCAGGGCTATGCAGTCAGCTCTGTGGGTGAGGAGGAAGCCACCAAGACCCAGGCCAGAAAGGCCAAGGAGCAGCAGGATCAAAGTGGCACAGACCAGAGGTAGGTGGTAGGTCAGGCAGAGATGCAGGTAGTGCCCTGCCTGGCCAATGCCCGTGGAGAACAGAGGGATCTGAGCTTCCGGGAAGAGCCTGCGCTAGCAGCCGGGCCGAGGCCGGCGCCCCTGAGATGTCACACGTGGAGTCTCGAAGGGACAGGGTCTGTGCTCCCACCCGGTCGCCCCACCCGGCCTCCCAGTCATTCTATTTACAGTCATCCCACGGGATCCACAGAGGATTGGTTCCAGGACCGCAGTGGATGCCAATCCTCAGATGCTCAACTCTCACATAAAATGGCATGATATTTGCATATAACCTATGCACATCCTTCCCTGTACTTTATTATTATATTTTGGAGTGTATTTATTTATTTTTATTGAGGTAATGTTGATTTATAATATTAAATAAGCTTCATATGTATATTATATTTCTACTTCTGTATATCCTACAACATGCTCACCACCAAAAATTTAGTTTCCATCCATAACCTTACAGTTGATCCCCATTTCATCCTCCCCACCTTCCTCTGGTAACCACTAGTCTATTTTCTGTGTCTATGTCTTTGTTTTGGTTTGATTTGTTCATTTATATTGTTGCAATGGAATATGCTGCTGCTGCTGCTGCTAAGTTGCTTCAGTTGTGTCTGACTCTGTGCGACCCCAGAGATGGCAGCGTACCAGGCTCTTCTGTCCCTGGGATTCTCCAGGCAAGAACACTGGAGTGGGTTGCCATTTCCTTCTCCAATGCATGAGAGTGAAAAGTGAAAGTGAAGTTGCTCAGTCGTGTCCAACTTCGCGATCCCAAGGACTGCAGCCCACCAGGCTCCTCTGTCCATGGGATTTTCCAGGCAAGAGTACTGGAGTGGGGTGTCATTGCCTTCTCCGTGCAATGGAATATACTCAGCCATAAAAGAGAAATCTTGCCATTTTGCAACAACATGAATGAACCTTGAGGTTTTTATGCTAAGTGGAACAAGTTAAATGAGAGAAAGACAAATACTGTATGATTTGTACTCATGTGCAGAATATATAAAACAAATAAAAGTCAAAACAAAATCAATAAACTTAAAAAACTGAAGGATGGTTGATTTACAGTATTATCTGTTACAGGTATACGATACAGTGATTCATTTTTTTAAAGGTTATATACCATTTAGAGTTATTATTAAAATTCCCATGATACTTTAAATCATCTCTGGGTATACCTAATACATATCAATGCTATGTAAATAGTTGTAAATACAATGTAAATGCTATGTGTATAGTTGCCCTCTCTGCAAATTCATGTTTTGCTTTTTAGAACTTTCTGGATTTTTTTCTATCGAAAGCCTTGGTTCTTCTTTTTATGTTGTAGGCTTTCTGCAACTATTTCTGGTAATCTTTTGTTGTCTGTGCATATTAGTGAATAAGAGACAAATTGATTAGCAAAAATAGGTTGCCTGAGTTCCCTCTGCAGTTGTGTGTCTCTGTCCCCTCTCCTTAGCAGAAGGTCTTTGTATAAGTGGGTTGTGTGTGTTGAACTGTCAGGCTCCCCCTTAAGGTAAGTGCTTCTGCCGGAGTCAGAAAGGGCCATTCTCCTTACTCCCTGCAAATTGCCAAAACAGTTTTACTCTGGCAGTGGAGAACTTTAGTGTATTTCTCTCCTGTCCAAAGTTGCTTCTCTCTTTTTGTTTTTCCATATATTTTGTGGAAGTCCAGATTACATCAAGGTCTGCTGTTTCGTTTCGTTTTGTTTTTTTTTCCTAGGATGCTGTATTCACACTAGCAAATTTTTGGAAGCAAATAGCTCACTTTCTTTAGTGTGAAATTTTAGGCTTTAACCTTGGAATGGGTTGGGGAAGGGGGTGTAGGACTGATCACAAGGGGGCCCAACTGATCCTTCTTTCCTGAATTCAATTCTTTAATTGACAGGAGAGCCTCTCCTCCTCTTTGCATTTATTCATTCTAAAATTTTATTTTCTCTGGATTTAATCCAGTAATTTTCCCTTGCAGGTTTTGAACTGGACTCCTCCTTCTCTTTTATCATTATGATCATATTCAATTTCTACCCTCAAGGGATCTTCACAGTTTCTGAACTGCTGATGGTACAGTTTGCTTTAATTATACCAGTCTTGGTCCTTTTGCTATTCTGATGTTTTAAGAGATTTGGAGAAGAGAGGATGGAGACAAAGCTACAAGCACTTAGGCCACCATCTTGATCTAATTTGAACAAAGTCATTTTCTTCTGTCAATTTGACTGCGGCAATGATAGTGGCTCACTCTGAGAGACAAGGGGAGAAGGACTCTTCCAGTTCTGGCTTCTGATTAGTCAAGATTTCTAATAAGGGTGCATTAAGATTGAGAAATCCAGTTATCTGCATGTCAGTGCTTCTGAGAACACCAAGGTGACAAATAGCAGGCATGATCTCAGAGCAGAAAAACTGTACACAAAAAAAGTGCCCCCGTTCAGTGAGCTGATTAGAAAACGGCACTCCTTTGGGTTGTTGTTGTTTAGTCTATAAGTCATGGCTGACTCTTTGTGACACCATGGACTATAGACTGCCAGGCTCCTCATTTGATTTTCCAGGCAAGGACACTAGATTGGGTTGCCATTTCCTTCTTCAGGGAATCTTCCCACCCACAGGATGCAGAGCAAGAGGGGACAATACCTTAAGGGTATGAGGTGTCTTTCACAGGTTTCAGAAATGTTCTGAAACTGACTAGTGATGGTTACATGTATCTGGAATTCGCTAAAATCATTGAATTTTATACCTTGAAGGTGTAAATTGTATGGTATGTGCATGTGTGCTCAGCTGCATCTGACTCTTTTGTGACCTCATAGGCTGTAGCCCACGAAGCTCCTCTGTCCATGGAATTCTCCAGGCAAGAATACTGAAGTGGGTTGCCATTTCCTCCTCCAGGGGATCTTCCCACCCCAAGGATAGAAATCAAGTCTTTTATGTTTCCTGCATTAGCAGGAGGGTTCTTTACCATTAGCATCACCTGGGAAACCCTTTAAACACATAGAAAAGTGTAAAGAATTTCACAATGAACACCAATATACTCCCCAGGTAGATTGTACAATTAACATTCTATTATTATATTCCAATAGCTTTATTTTATTCTAACAGTACTGGAATAGAAATAGGAAAAAGAAGTATCCCATTCACAATAGTGGAAAAGGTATGTGTGAAACATCAACCAGCAAGACAAATAGTCAGTTCAGTTCAGTTCAGTTCAGTCGCTCAGTCGTGTCCAACTCTTTGCGACCCCATGAATCGCAGCACGCCAGGCCTCCCTCTCCATCACCAACTCCCAGAGTTCACTCAGACTCGCGTCCATCGAGTCAGCGATGCCATCCAGCCATCTCATCCTCTGTCGTCCCCTTCTCCTCCTGCCCCCAATCTCTCCCAGCATCAGAGTCTTTTCCATTGAGTCAACTCTTCGCATGAGGTGGCCAAAGTACTGGAGTTTCAGCTTTACCATCATTCCTTCCAAAGAAATCCCAGGGCTGATCTCCTTCAGAATGGACTGGTTGTATCTCCTTGCAGTCCAAGGGACTCTCAAGAGTCTTCTCCAACACCACAGTTCAAACACATCAATTCTTCAGTACTCAGCTTTCTTCACAGTCCAACTCTCACATCCATACATGACCACAGGAAAAAACCATAGCCTTGACTAGACAGACCTTTGTTGGCAAAGTAATGTCTCTGCTTTTGAATATGCGATCTAGGTTGGTCATAACATTTCTTCCAAGGAGTAAGTGTCTTTTAATTTCATGGCTGAAGTCACGATCTCCAGTGATTTTGGAGCCCCCCAAAATTAAGTCTGACACTGTTTCCCCATCTATTTCCCATGAAGTGATGGGACCAAATACCATGATCTTCGTTTTCTGAATGTTGAGCTTTAAGCCAACTTTTTCACTCTCCTCTTTCACTTCATCAAGAAGCTTTTTAGTTCCTCTTCACTTTCTGCCATAAGGGTGATGTCATCTGCATATCTGAGGTTATTGATGTTTCTCCCGGCAATCTTGATTCCAACTTGTGCTTCTTCCAGCCCAGCATTTCTCATGATGTACTCTGCATATAAGTTAAATAAGCAGGGTGACAATATACAGCATTGAGTACTCCTTTTTCCTATTTGGAACCAGTCTGTTGTTCCATGTCCAGTTCTAACTGTTGCTTCCTCCCCAAATTTAGCTGTCCCTAGACAAAGGATCAGGAAAGGAGCAACCTAGCAAGACAGAACATTTTAGAAATCTGATGTACTCTAGCCAAACGCCACAGAAAACCTGCGCCCACCCCTCAGCCATGCCACCCTGGGCAGGCTATCTCGAGGCTGCCATCTCATTTTTTCCACCCCAGCGCTCAGTGGAGACCACGTGAGGAGCCCCTCCCTCTCCACTGGGATGGTGTGCAAGGAGACCCTGAGGGGAGTCAGAACTTTCCCACTCATTAGTGTTAGTTCAGGAAGTGCACTGGTCTTGAAACGGAACAACTTTGGTTGACCTGCTGATGTCCCATAGGTATTATTATAGGAGTGAATAACTCAGACTTTGGGAAACAAACATATCCATCGACAGTAGATCTTTTGAGTTGTTCCTTTTTTGGCGCTCACTAGGCTGCAAGAGGGGTTTCCTCTGAAGGGATAGGTCAGATTTGTTGTCAATTATCCTTGAAACCCAATAAGTCCACGGGAAATCCAACCGTGGTAGGCAGGACTTAACTCGAAGGTTGGGCACTTGCCGCTTAGCGCGACCTTGTGAGCCCTGAGGTTTTTAGATAGAAGTAGATAAAACAACAAATAACAACCAATCCTGTACATCCCCCTAGGACGGTGAGTGAAGTGGCTCCTTTGAGATTGGGTAACGCGGGGAGGGTTTCATGTCTGAGTTTACTGACATGGACCTACTTTTTCGGCCAAGAGACCCTAAGTGGTGCCACATTTTTAGTCAAGTTTTCAATTATTCTATATGTTGTCCTTTCGTTCGTTACTCTCAAACTTTTAGAAGAGGGAGATTATAGAGTTACACCTTTTATTAACGTGCAGGATGGAGAATTAAAGGCAAAGTATGTGAGAGAGTATCTGTTAGAAAACTGCCTCCCATAGGTGGGTAGCCCTGATGAGGTCACAATAGAATCTTTAGAGACCTGGCTCAAATCACAAGTGAGCTCATAATTTGGAGAGCCCCCAAGATAGTTGCGGGACAGTTGGAGGGGAGCCTAGTCCTATGCATTCAAGCCAGCGGGGGCTCAAGCCATAGGGAAAAACAGGTGTTTTTTTTTCTACCTTCCCGCTCTCACGAAGCCATCATAATTTGAGGTAAGATTTGAAGGGCTAGGTCAGACTTCCAGTTGAAGATGTTTGAACAGATGTGTTTTTTCTCCCCCAAACTAGCTCTCAATGAAAGAAGAGAAACAGGAATAGATCCATAGCCATAGGGAATCACAAGGGAAGGGTATGATTAGTGGGTGGAAATTGTGAGGATTTTCTTGAAGATAGGAAACAAATATGGTAAAATTAGTTGGGAAACCAGTCATTGAATCCATAAGGCCATAGAGATATGGGAGAGGGCAGCTGTAAAACCGAATTTTCTGTTCTTTAACCTAGCTCCCAAATATAGATGATGTCACAGTCACCTGGATCACTGGATGGAAATGACGATGGAGCTGTCCCAGAAGGCAGTAAAAGTGAGGCATTTACTGGTGAGTAAATGAACTTGTAACACTTTAAGTCCAAATAATTGTTAAGAATATGTCTAGGAAGTTTGAGTCAATTACCGAGTTATTCCTGAGAAGATCAAATATAATGAAACCTTTAATAAAAAAATTAATAGCAAGGTGGAAGTTAGTTTCCCCTAGAGGGATCAGCTGGAGAAGGCAATGGCAAGCCACTCCAGTACTCTTGCCTAGAAAATCCCATGGATGGAGGAGCCTGGTAGGCTGCAGTCCATGGGGTCGCACAGAGTCCGACACGACTGAAGCGACTTAGCAGCAGCAGCAGAGGGAGCAGGGGATGGTGATCAAGTGGGCATTTCTGCTTTTACTTTGTTGTGGTTGTTTTAGTGAGAATGAACTCATGTAATTTTACAAAAACTTTACAATAAAGTTGGATCATATTTAGGTTGCTAATGGTGTGCACAATCAGTGGTCATTCTGATGGTGGGTGTGTATCTATAACATTCCTTAACACTAATATAGCTGTCTATCAAAATTTAAATATACCTTCTGCCTGACCCAATTCTATTTCTAATATATCCTCAGAAATACTTCTACACAGGCACAAAGGTCTATGTTACAAGATATTCATTGTTGTAGCAACAATTGGAAGTAACCAAATGTTCCAAAATAGGGGAATGGTTACATAAAATGTAGTGTTTTTATTATGAAATAGTATGCAGCCCTTAAAAAGAATTAGGCAGACCTTCATGTACTGTCATGAAAAGATCTCCAATGTATATTAGGCTTAAAAAGCAAATTGTAGACCTATACATATAGTAATGATACCATTTTAAAAAACACTATAGCTTTCTATTTGTATAAATATATATATATATACATAAATACTGAGGAAAGCTATACACAAAACTTAGTGAACAGACACTTCCACTTTTTATCCTGTGTTCTTCTATACTTTGTATTTACAAAATGTTTGTGTGTCATTTGTATAAATAAACAAAACTGAAAGATAAGCATCAATAGAATAGAAATAGTTCATAGAGCTTCCCAACCACTAATAGCTTAAAAAAAAAAAAAAGGAAAAAGGAAACTCAATCAGTCCAGCAAAAGTAAGGAAAGGGGAAAAAGAAACAATGAAGTGTGATGATTAGAATTTTTTTCTTAAATGACAGGAATATGTACATCCATGAACAGTTGTGCCTTGGTATCCACTGGGGATTGGTTCCACGATCCTGTCTCTGCACCCCCCTCCTTCCCCCACCCCCATTCCCCCATCTCCCCCCCATCTGCCACCCACTACCCCTGGAATCCCCAGATGTTCAAGTCTCTTGTTAAAATTGTGTAAGTCTCATGTAAAATGTTGTAGTATAGTCTGAACTCCACATATGCTAATATGAACTGGCAGATACAGAGGGCTGAATGTACTATGCTGCCCGTAAAAATGGTAAGGTGAATTCTATGAGTACTGACACAAAAAATGTCCATGGTATAATATTAAGTGAAATAAATAGTCACAGAACAATTCACACAGTGTGATCTATTTTTTAAAAAGGCAAAAACGCTGTAAATAGCTAAATATATTGAAAAAGATATTTAATTAGAAAACCGTTAAACTGAAGTTACCTTTGGGGATTGGAAGAAGGTGTCACCTTTTTTTGTAGTCAAAGATTGTTGAGACTTGGACATCTCTAAATGTACAACTGATCGTATTACTCTCTTCCCTGCTTGAAGCCCTTCAGTGGGTTACCCATGACCTAATGGATTGAATCCAAATCCTGGAGCATGATGTACAAAGTTCACCATGATCTGAACCCTACCTGCTTGTCCTCATCTCCTACCATCCTATTGCATGCGAGTTGCACAGCATGTCATGCTTGCATTTGCTTAAATGCACCATGCTTTTCCTCAGACTTCCATGTCTTTGTACACATTGTTGCCTTTTTTAGTTAACCTGTAGGTTTCTAGATGGCACCATCCTGATATGACAAACTAAGTGCAGATTTGTAGAATAACAATTCCAAGTCCCCATCTTGTGGACTATGGAAAGTCTATTCTTCCACAAGGTTGGAGGGCGATTCCTCAAGCTCTGGAGTAATTTTGGGGAATCCATAAGTAATGCATAAATATTCAAAAGATCAGTCCTAGTTGTCATTTGTCACCTTTGCCAGGTATTCATTCTCTAAACTGCTATGCTAGCGTTCAACTGATCATCGCTTGCTGTCTTTATACTTTTTAAAACTTTTTATATATAATTTTAATATATACAAAAGAATATGTGTGACATGTAATTTATGGAGTGTAATAAAACAAACATCCAAGAACCTATCATCAGCTTAAGAACTAGAACACTACCACTGCTTTTTTTTTTTTTTAAACAGGACTTTTTTAAAAATAAATATTTATTTTTGGCTGTGCTGGGTCTTTGTTGCTGAGTCTGGGTTTTCTCTAGTTGCGGAGAACTGGGGCTACTCTCTAGTTGAGGGGCATGGGCTTCTCACCGCAGTGGCTTCTCTTGTTGCAGGGCACAGGCTCTAGAGCCCTCGGGTTTCAGTAGTTGTGGCTTGGGGACTCCAGACCATGCTCAGTAATTGTGGAAATCTCAACCACTAGACAGCCTGGGAAGTTCCTACTAGAACATTACCAATGCTTTTGAATCTACCTAGATTCTCCACCCTCTTGCTTCCCCTAAAGCAATCCCCTATCATGAATTTTGTGTTTATTATTTCCTTTCCATATTTTATTTTTATCACATTATATATATATATCCATGAGTTTTCTTATTTTTGAGCTTTTAAAAAAGTATCAAATTGTATGTATGTGATTTGCTTCTTTTCGTGTAACATTCCTGTGATTTATGGATGTAACTACAAGTTGTTTTTTAACAATGTAGTATTTTCTTGTGTGAATATACCACATTTAGTCACTCTGTTGAAGAATATTCCCTTGCCATTCTTTGAAATCTGTGTCACAGGTGATACAGACTAGGAACAGAAAATCCTTAGCATGTTTTAAATCATTTGGTCCTTTGTGCCACCACTAAACATTCTCCATATGCCTCTTTTTTAGCACGTAGCATATTTAGGAGCAAGGGTCAGCATTTTTTTGTTTTCTGTAAAGGACTAGGTAGGAAATATTTCAGGCTCTGCAGGCCATATGGTCTGTTGCAGCTACTGAACTCTGTAGTTTTAGCATAAAAGCAGCCACAGAAAATATGTAGATGAATGAGTATGGCAGTGTTCCAATAAAACGTTCTTTATAAAGACAGGCAGCTGGCTGAGTTTGGTCCACTGGCCATCATTTCCCAAACCCTGCTCAAGTTCATCTGAATTCCTGACCACTATCGTGGTCATAATGTGTATCTGTATCATCTCATTTCTTTTTCATTATCTTATTTCCCATGCCTCATCACACCCTCATCCTGCCCTTTGTGATTCTGAGCTCCTGTAGCTAATGATGAGGCCAACTTTTAAGTCCAATTCCTAAATGAGTGTGACTCAAACCAAGAATTATTATCAATAGCCAAAGTTGCAACAGCAAGGGTACAGTAGGGTACAGAAGTAAGGTCCAGTACTAAGAAGCCTAGGAATTGCTATATCAGATTTGAGGCTGGGATGCTGCCTTGATTTCTCTCCTGAGCATTCTGGGGTTTCCAGTAGGACTAAAGCTATTCCCTGAAAACTAGTTTCCTTGCAATTTCCTGAATATGCCTTATTCTCTCTCACCTTCAGGATTTAAAGTGAAAGTGAAAGTTGCTCAGTTGTGTCTGACTCTTTGCCATCCCATGGACTATATAGTCCATGGAATTCTTGAGGCCAAAATACGAACGTGGGTAGCCTTTCCCTTCTCCAGGGGATCTTCCCAACCCAGCGATCAAACCCAGGTCTCCCGCATTGCAGGCAGATTCTTTACCAGCTGAGCCATGAGGGAAGCCCAATGTGCTCCCTATTTTCCTTCTTTATGCCCCCTGCTCATTCACACTCCCCTTGCCTGGCTAATTCCCACTTCCCTCTGAGATTTACTTTCTCTGAAAGCTATTCTTAACTCCCCAGCCCAACCCTTTCTCCACCCCACAACACCCTACCTTCCTAAGCTGTGCAGAAGTCTCTCCTCTGTGTTCCTATTCCAGTTCAGTCCCTCAGTCATGTCCAACTCTTTGCGACCCCTTGGACTGCAGCACACCAGGCTTCTGTGTCCATCACCAACTCCTGGAGTTTGCTCAAACTCATGTACATCGAGTTGGTGATGCCATCCAACCATCTCATCCTCTATCGTCCCCCTCTCCTCCTGCCTTCAATCTTTCCCAGAATCAGGGTTTCTTCCAATGAGTCAATTCTTCACATCAGGTGGCCAAAGTATTGGAGCTTCAGCTTCTGCAGCAGTCCTTCCAATGAATAATCCAGATTGATTTCCTTTAGAGTGACTACTTTGATCCCCTTGCTGTCCAAGGGACTCTGAAGAGTCTTCTCCAATACCACAGTTCAAAAGCATCAATTCTTCGGTGCTCAGCTTTCTTTATTGTCCAACTCTCACTTCCATATGTGACTACTGGAAAAACCATAGCTTTGACTAGATGGACCTTTCTCAGCAAAGTAATGTCTCTGCTTTTTAATATGCTATCTAGGTTGGTCATCGCTTTTCTTTCAAGGAGCAAGCGTCTTTTCATTTCATGGCTGCAGTCACCATCTGCAGTGGTTTTGGAGCCCAAGAAAATGAAGTATGTCACTGTTTCTATTGTTGCCCCATCTATTTACCATAAAGTGATGGGACCAGATACCATGATCTTCATTTTTAAAATGTTGAATTTCAAGCCAGCTGTTTCACTCTCCTCTTTCACTTTCATCAAGAAGCCCTTTTGTCCCTCTTCACTTTCTGCCATAGGGTGGTATCATCTGCATATCTGAAGTTATTGATATTTCTCCTGGCAGTCTTGATTCCAGTTTGTGCTTCATCCAGCCCAGTATTTCTCATGATGTACTCTGCATACAAGTTAAATAAGCAAGGTGATAATATACAGCCTTGATGTACTCCTTCCCTAATTTGGAACCAGTCCATTGTTCCATGCCCAGTTCTAACTGTTGCTTCTTGACCTCATACAGATTTCTCAGAAGGCAGGTCATGTGGTCTGGTATTCCCCATCTCTTTAAGAATTTTCCACAGTTTATTGTGATCCATGCAACCAAAGGCTTTAACATAGTCAATAAAGGAGAAATAGATATTTTTCTGGAATTCTCTTGCTTTTTCTCTGATCCAATGGATGTTGGCAATTTGATCTCTGGTTTTTCTGCTTTTTCTAAAACCAGCTTGAACATCTGGAAGTTCTTGGTTCATGTACTGCTGAAGCCTAGATTGGAGAATTCTGAGCATTACCCTGCTAGAGTGTTCGATGAATGCAGTTGTGCAGTAGTCTGAACATTCTTTGACATTGCCTTTCTTTGGGATTGAAATGAAAACTGACGTTTTCCAGTCTTGTGGCCACTGCTGAGTTTTCCTAATTTTGCTGGCATATTGAGTGCAGCACTTTAACAACACCATCTTTTGCTCATCTCACTTTTCACTTTCATGCATTGGAGAAGGAAATGACAACCCACTCCAGTGTTCTTGCCTGGAGAATCCCAGGGACGGGGGAGCCTGGTGGGCTGCTGTCTCTGGGGTCACACAGAGTTGGACACGACTGAAGCGACTTAGCAGCAGCAGCTCAGCTGGAATTCCATCATCTCCACTAGCTTTGTTCCTAGTGATGCTTCCCTAAGGCCCACTTGACTTCACATTCCAGGATGTCTGGCTCTAGGTGAGGGATCACACCATCATGGTTATCTGGGTCATGAAGATCTTTATTGTACAGTTCTTCTGTGTATTCTTGCCACCTCTTCTTAATATCTTCTGCTTCTGTTAGGTCCATATCATTTCTGTCCTTTATTGTGCCCATCTTTGTGTGAAATGTTCCCTTGGTATCTCTAATTTTCTTGAAGAGATCTCTAGTCTTTCCCATTCTATTGTTTCTCTCTATTTCTTTGCATTGATCACTTAGGAAGGCTTTCTTATCTCTTCTTGCTATTCTTTGGAACTCTGCATTCAGATGGATATATCTTTCCTTTTCTCCTTTGCCTTTTGCTTCTCTTCTTTTCTCAGCTATTTGTAAGGTCTCCTCAGACAACCATTTTGCCTTTTTGCATTTCTTTTTCTTGGGGATGGTTTTGATCACCGCCTCCTGTACAGTGTCACAAACCTCCGTCCATATTTCTTCATGCACTCTATCAGATCTAATCCCTTGAATCTTTGTCACTTCCACTGTGTAATTGTCAGGGACTGTGCTCCTATTACCAGCCTTTATCCACACTGTCCTATAATCATCTTCCTCACCCACTAGGGCAGTTGAGAACTGTTTGAGGGCAAGGGTTGTCTTTGTATACTCAGTGACTGGATTATAACTGGTCCTGAGACAAAGTTTGTTCAGTGTTTGCCTGGATTTGACTAGGAGAAGGAGCTGGATTCAACCTCCAGTGAAGATCACCACTGGCTGAGGGTCCAGCCAGGGGATGGGCTGACTTTCTATAGCCAAATTGCCACTCTCTCCTTGAATGTGCACTGCTTGCTGCTGTGTCCTGTGTACTTGATGATAGCCTGCACTAAATCCAAGGAGCTTGTTCTCCTTTTGGATTTGGCTCACCTCAATAAAGGCATTGTTTCATTATTCCTCATTTTTTTCTCCTAGTGAGTGGGGCTCTGGACATTTTTTTCCTAACTTGTCTATACTTGAAACAATTTTATGGCATATCTCCTTACTAAATTATAAACTATGGGAAGTACTGTATTTGGAGTTAGAGAAAAGCTGGATTTGGTTAAGTCTGTGCTTTTTTGGGCTTCCCTGGTGGTTCAGATGGTAAAGAATCCACCTGCAGTATGGGAGACCTGGGTTGGATCCCTGGGTTGAGAAGATCCGCTGGAGAAGAGAATGGCTCCCACTCCAGTATTCTTGCCTGGAGAATTCCATGGACAGAGGAACCTGGCAGGCTGTAGTCTATGGGGTCACAAAGAGTCACACGTGACTGAGAGACTTAAATGTCAGTATTCAAATGTTTGTGACTTTGGCAAGTCATTTTAACCTCCTTCCACAAGCCTGTTTCTCATCTGTAAAATTCGGATGGCACTTGACCTATCTCACAGTGTGGTTATGAGGATAAAATAAGATTGTGTGTGAAAGTGCTTTGGAAAACTGTAAAATCAACTGCAAATGGAATTTTGTATTAGTTCTGTATTCCCTTCTGACATCTAGCACCATGCCTTGCCCAGAGTAGTTTGCTCAATACATTTTTGTTGAATGACCAAATGAATTGGCAAGAGAGATGATGCTATCTGTGGGAATAAAGGACATTTAATAGAATCAGGGAAAACAGATCATTTGGCAATAGAAGCATCCATATGGTGAGTGATAATTCAGAAGTTGGGCATTTATGGATAGCTCCAAACCCACATTCCCAATGTCTGCTCTTTGTTTTGCTTTTTTTTAAAAGATGAATTTTCTTTTAACATGACTTTGGCAGCTGAGATAAGCTGTTAAATTTGACTTGAAGCTAAAAACGCAGTCCTTTCAAAGCAAGGTTGGCCCCAGGCAATACTGTGAGGTCAGCAAAATGTACTCTCAGAAATCTTTCCTCCCTTGATGGTGACTTTTCCTCCTACCCACACTGCAGGGCCTGGATAAAGTTCTGTTTACTTCCAAGCACTGAAGACTTTTGTATTATCCTTTGTTTCTAAGAAGCATTCACCTAAAAGGGTCAGGAACTAAGTCTCTCTGGTTAATTTGCATTTGAAAGAAGGATTCCTAGACATGGACTATTTTTATCAAAAGGAATAAATAAATAGTTGTGAAATTTCAGGCATTAAATACAAAGGGTTATCAGCCTCATTCAGATCACTGTGGTACTTATTTCACCTACTGCTGTGGTCTCAATCCTGGAGTTATTTAGAATCACCCAGAGAACTTCTTAAAAATACTGATAATTGAGATTTAATTCCATTGGACTAGATTTAGTCAGTCCAGTTGCTCAGTTGTGTCTGACTCTTTGCGACCCCATGGATTGCAGCACACCAGTTCTCCCTGTCCATCACCAGTTCCCAGAACTTGCTCAAACTCATGTCCATCGAGTCAGCAAAGCCAACCAACCATCTCATTGTCTGTGGTCCCCTTCTCCTCCTGCCTTCAATCTTTCCCAGCATCAGGGTCTTTTCAAATGAGTCAGCTCTTCGCATCAGGTGGCCAAAGTATTGGAGCTTCAGCTTCAACATCGGTCCTTCCAATGAAATTTCAGGATTGATTTCCTTTAGGATTGACTGGTTGGATCTCCTTGCAGTCCAAGGGACTCTGAAGAGTCTTCTCCAACACCACAGTTCAAAAGCATCAATTCTTCCCCACTCAGCTTTCTTTATGGTCCAACTCTCACATCCAAACATGAAAAGTGAAAGTGAAAGTCACTCAGTTGTGTCTGACTTTTTGCAACCCCATGGACTACACAGTCCATGGAATTCTCCAGGCCAGAATACTGGACTGGGTAGCCTTTCCTTTCTCCAGGGGATCTTCCCAACCCAGGGATCGAACCCAGGTCTCCCGCATTGCAGGAAGATTCTTTACCAGCTGAGCCACCACATGACTACTGGAAAAATCATAGCTTTGACTAGACGGACCTTTGTCGGCAAAGGAATGTCTCTGCTTTTTAATATGCTGTCTAGGTTGGTCATCGCTTTTCTTCCAAGGAGCAAGATTCTTTTCATTTCTTGGCTGCAGTCACCATCTGCAGTGATTTTGGAGCCCAAGAAAATAAAGTATGTCACTGTTTCCATTTTTACCTCATCTATTTGCCATGAAGTGATGGGATCGGATGCCATGATCTTCGTTTTTTGAATGTTGAATTTCAAGCCAGCTGTTTCACTCTCCTCTTTCACTTTCATCAAGAGGCCCTTTAGTCCCTCTTTGTTTTCTACCATAAGGGTGGTGTCATCTACATATCTGAGGTTATTGATATTTCTCCTGGCAGTCTTGATTCCAGCTTGTGCTTCATCCAGCCTGGCATTTCGCATGATGTACACTGCATATAATTTAAATAAGCAAGGTGACAATATACAGCCTCGATGTACTCCTTTCCTAATTTGAAACCAGTCTGTTGTTCCATGTCCAGTTCTAACTGTTGCTTCTTGACCTCATACAGATTTGTCAAGAGGCAGGTCAGGTGGTCTGGTATGCCCATCTCTTTTAAGAATTTTCCACAGTTTGTTGTGACCCACACAGTCAAAAGCTTTAACATGGTCAATAAAGCAGATGTTTTTCTGGAATTCTCTTGCTTTTTCAATGATCCAATGGATGTTGGCAATTTGATCTCTGGTTCCTCTGCCTTTTCTAAATCCAGCTTGAACATCTGGAAGTTCTTGGTTCACACACTGTTGAAGCCTGGCTTGGAGAATTTTGAGCATTGCTTTGCTAGCATGTGAGATAAATGTAATTGTGCAGTAGTTTGAACATTCTTTGGCATTGCCTTTCTTGGGGATTTGAATGAAAACTGACCTTTTCCAGTCCTGTGGCCACTGCTGAGTTTTCCAAATTTGCTGGCATATTGAGTACAGCACTTTCACAGCATCATCTTATAGGATTTTCAATAGCTCAGCTGGAGTTCCATCAACTCTACTAACGTTGTTCATAGTGATGCTTCCTAAGGACTAGGTTCAGACCTGGGCATAGGTGTTTTTGGGGAACCTCTTATTTAAACCTAAATTGGCCCTGCTTTTGAGAGAAGGAAAAGCTGAATGCCATTGGAAGATTAAACCTTAAAGTAGGATGGAGGTAGAAAGACTCAACTCCATAATAAGCAAGTGCCTGGTAGCACCAAAGGAAGTAGTCTGTGACTGATTTGTCCCCCACTCCCAAACCCCCAGGGGAAACTGCCTGGCCCTGTTAGTCCTTAAATCTACTTTCCAGATGGTTCACAGGTAGGACAGTGCATACAATTTCTGAAACAAGGGGATAAATAATCTAATGGTTGCTATACCCAAGTCAGTAAATCTTCAGTTGATAACTTTAGAAATGATATAACATAGAAACGATCTCGTTTTTAAAAATGAGATGTGTCATTTATTTACATTTTACTGAACATCATAGATTCAGCATTTGTAATTAAGTTCCTTGCTTTATAAAGCAATTCCAGGATGGGCAAAGGGTGAATACACAGTGTATAGTTGGAGCATCATTGCTTAAGCTTTGGCCTCCTCAGTCATCCCCCAGCAGTCCCTTGTTGCTGATAGCATAACAAAGCCCTTATTATGATAAAATTTTTACTATGTCACCATTGCTTGGTTTGACGCATCTGTATTTCTCTCCTTCAAAGATCGTCCTTCAGAAAAATGGATAAAGAACATGCACCACCTTTTCCCCAGAAGTTGTCTTTTCTGGACACATTCTTAAACAAGGCTTGCTGCAGAAACATGTTTCTGAGCAAGCACTGTCTGCTGTTTTTAAGGAAAATCCCACCCATGAATAACAAGGCTTCAAAGAGTGACTATTCACTGACAAGCCCCTCCTCAGAGATGTCTAGAGAAGAACCCAAACCAAGCACCCTGGGGAATCCCTATGATCAAAAAAGGAAAACTGCTTACACTCTGCCTTTTTAGAGAGATGCCTACAGAAAAAGAGGGATGGACATTAGATAGTTCTGTCTTTATTTGAATCTCTTCCTTTATGCATATATTTACCTTTATAAATAGCTACAGATTTATTTATTTACTTGATTAAAAGAAGGCCGGTAATAATTATACTTCATCTGGCGGTATTAAGTTTAATTAATGTTTCTAAGGTATGAGTTGAACTCACAAGTTGAAAGATTCTGTGTACGGAATATGTGTACAGTGCCCAATTGGGTTTAATCTGATAATGCCATAAATGTATGGTGTCTACATTGCTCAACTTTATTATTGTGGTTTCATTAACCATGAAAAACGTATTTTACTGTTGAGAATGTCTTTAATATTTGTTGACAAACATTTCGGTAGACACCCAGGTGGCGCTAGAGGTAAAGAATCCACCTGCCAATGCAGGCGACACAGGAGACAAGGGTTTGAGCCCTGGGTCGGGAAGATCCCCTGGAGGAGGAAATGGCAACCCACTCCAGTATTCTTGCTTGGGAAGTCCCATGGACAGAGGAGCCTGGTGGGCTACAGTCCATTGGAGTCACAAAGAGTTGGACACGACTGAACATGCACGCATGATTGTATGTTTTGGTTAGCCCCAATTAGTTGATTCTTGACATCAAAGATATTTTACAAAGCAACGTGGGTTTTTCTTCCTTTTAAATTGGTCCAAAGTTCCAAAAAGACACAAAGTTCTAGTCGTCATACATTACATAGTAATATCTAAGTTGGTTTGTGCCACAAAATGTAAATGTTAAATTTTTTAAATCACATAAATTACATATCCATACTAAGATGTGCTAAATATGTAAGAATCGACCTGGACAAAATAAAGGTTGTAAAATGTCAAAAGGAAGATTTTTATTAATCAAAAAGAAAAAATATTTTCCTCTAAATCTCACTTAAGGATATTTCATGGAAAACTTAACTAGTAGGTTAGCTACGGGGTCATTCAAAGTGAGCCTAGAGCTCAAGAGCCAAGTATCTGTGCTTTTAGAGCTAACATGTAACACGGAAGACTGAAGGGCTTAGATAACCACGTCAGATTGGGAGCTATTATTACAACCACATAGTTGAATATTAACAGGACTCGGCTATCCTGTATGCTAGCATAAAAGTTTATCTTTGTATGGCACTAAGATTTGTAATTTTTTAAATAGCTAGCACTTCTATACATCCTTCTAAGGAATATAATTACATGAATTGGAACATGGCCTACTTTTTTTTTTTTTTGGTCTTGAAAGGTCCCTGGTTAAACTGCAAATCCTCCTAGAAACGGTACCACTTTTGAGCTATTATCAGTTGGCCCATCCATATAACCTTCTAAGGAATATAACTACATAAATGAGAATGACCTTTATCATTTAGTCCTGAAAATTGGCCAGTTAATCTTCCCTGATGAAGACATGGTGTTATTTTATTCTCATTCAATGAAATATTCAACTCAATAAGTATTTACTCTGCATTTACAGTTGTTCAGCACCATGTGAAATGTGAGACACAATAAGGGAGGGTTTAATATTTTGGGACACCTTCCCTGGCCTTAAGAGCTTACATGTCTCATATTGGGCAGGAAGAACAACATGGCACATGCAAAACAAATAGGAGCCCAATCTTTCCACTTTGAGGCCTCTTATCTCTCTTCTCTGTGGCCCTGGGCCCTAAGTTCCATTAGAGCCTTGCTTTCAGCCTGTTGTCATCAAACCGCGCACAGCTGGATAGCGGCCCAAGGTGGTACCTTTTCTAGGAGGATTTGCTTTTTAATGAAGGACTTTTTAAGACAATAAAAAGTGGAACTGTGTAAACAAAATTAGAAACTGACTTATTCTTAGGATTCTGATTTGTCTGTCTCAAACTATACAATACAAACTGCTTTTATTCCCTCACAATCCCGTTACTACCCTGCTTTTAAAAGCCCAGTTTGGTCTCCATACTGTCTACTTTGGCCTGCAGGGTAGACTCCAAAATTTTTTACTTCACCTGCCAGGCATCCTTGAGCCTCATCTTTCTTACTTCCAACCAGACATACTATTTTCCAGCCTCACTGCATTTTTCTTATTTCCATAAAGAGGCCAGGTCGTTTCACAGCTCCCTGCTTTGCCCCTGTTTCCACTGCCCAGGGTGCCTTTCAGTCCTCTCCCCTCGTCTTTTTGGCAGCTCCCTCTTTGAGACCCAACATAAACTTCAATTCCTCTGTGAAGCTCAAACTATTCTAGACTTCTCTCAAATGTCTTTCACCTGTTCCCACGGAACTTTGTACGTTGGTTATAGTACTGTTATAGAAACTTAATTTTGAAACTCTTCTCCCACTGCTTCTCAGTGACAGGACCTGGTATTGTGTCTGGCATACGAAGTGTTTTGGTACATGCTCCTTGAATGTTTCTGTGGTTAGGAAGAGCAACAGGTTGGGAAATTTAGTTTTGTTTGCCAGGTTCTCCTACCTCCCCTTCCCCAATACCCTCGGGTTAAAGAAAAACTCCCAACAAGGGATTTACGTGGCTTATTGTTGTTAATATAACCAAATTTAAAGGTTTGTTTTTAGGATTAATGTTTTAAAATTTGGGCTTGTGTACTATATTGGTACAAAACATTGACTTTTACCGATATTGCTCTCTTAAAATGTCTGGAGAAATAACATGAACCAGGATTTCGTAAAAAGAAGTGGCTTTGTTTAGTCTGTAAATTACCGACCGGGTTAACGGCTGATGGGAGTTGGAGCTGGGATTGGCCCTAGGAATTGTGCTAGAGCGACGTGTTAGTTACCTTCCTGTTTCTTGGCCTTAAAATGCACCCTTTTAACTCTAGCCAGCCATCTTAGAGAATGCTTCCGGTAGGGTAGGAAGGTAACAGGATTTGCATGTATATTACTGAGAAAAGTATCAAAACTCAGTATTGAGTCAGCGCTGTCCTTGACATGAAAGAGAAACAATGTATAGCTCAACTGAATGAAACACTTTTATCCTCTTTGTATCTAAGCTCTTTTCCTTTTTCCTGTCCTATCTTAACATCTTGACATCCTCCCTAGCATCAGGCATAATGGCATGACTATGTTTTCCTCCATTTCGAGTTACTCCTCTCGCCTTGCAACCCCTCCTTATTCCTTTATCTCTTTCAAAGTTTCTGTTCTCCGTTCCTTTACTTTTACTCCCTCCCTCCCTCTTATTTTCCCAGCTAGCTCACCCCGCCCCTCACCGTCACCACCTTCCCTCCCCTGCAGACTCCTTCCCGCTCCTGCTCCCGCCACCACCCCTCCCTGCCCGCCTCGCATTCTGGAAGCTCCAATCCGGAGCTCCGAAGGTGTCTCGAAGGCCCGCCCCCTCCTTCCTTTCCCCTTCTCTGCCCCCCCTTCTCCCTCCCCCCCCCAAGTCCTGCAGACCTGGGGGCTTCGGGATCTGGGCGCTATGAAAAGTGTCTGCCCAGTCACTTCCGGTAAGGGCGTTGCGGTGCGAAGCTTCCCGCGGGACCTTTTTAGGAGAGGGTGGGAGTTATCGGTGGGCCGGGGGAGGAGAGTGCTGCCTAGGAAGGGGAACTGGAGAGGGAGGGGTAGGGAGAGCGAGTGCGAGGGCAGAAGCGCGAGCGTCTCCGGCGCCTCAGCGGCCCCTTTCCCACCGCCTCCCCCCACTCCAGCTCCCCCGCCCCCGGGCGCCTGCAGTGTTGCTCTCCACCCCCCCTTTCGCGGACTGACGCCGCTCCTCCCTCGGCGCCGCGTGACCGGAAGTGGCGCCATCTTTAGCCTCCTGTGCTATTGACAATAACAAGCTCCGGTTCTCTCCCCCTCCCCCTTCCCCCCAAGCACTGCATCTCCCCTCCCAGAGAGAGGGAGAAAAGGAGGAGGAGCTGCAGCCTCACAGACTTACTGAGTCGCTCCTGCAGAAAGGGGGGAGAGAGACTGAAAAGCAGGGGAGGGGGACGGCACGGCCGTTTACCTGTCTGCCTCCTCATTCGCTCTCCCCCCTTGTTCTGCTCACTCCTGGTGTCAGCCTATCCTCCTTCCCAAACCCTCCCATTCCCCGGGTGGAGCCCCCCCTTCACTTTCCTTCTCGTCCTCTGTGTTTCTCCTCTCTTTATTCCCTTCCCCCTCTAGCATTGCCACCTTCTCTCCTACACGCACGCAGGCATATAAACGTAGGTTTTTGATGCTCGTCTGCCTGTTGACCCCGCTATTTTCATGTTTCCAACAGGTTTTTCTTCCCCCAATCCCTCAGCTGCTGCTGCTGCTCAAGAGGTCAGATCAGCCACTGATGGTAATACCAGCACCACTCCGCCCACCTCTGCCAAGAAGAGAAAGTTAAACAGCAGCAGCAGCAGTAGCGGCAGTAACAGTAGTAACGAGAGAGAAGACTTTGATTCCACCTCTTCCTCCTCTTCCACTCCTCCTTTACAACCCAGGGATTCGGCATCCCCTTCAACCTCGTCCTTCTCGTGCCTGGGGGTCCCAGTGACTGCTCCCAGCCACGTACCGATACAGAAGAAGCTGCGTTTTGAAGAAAACCTGGAGTTTGTAGGGTTTGATGCGAAGATGGCTGAGGAATCCTCGTCCTCGTCCTCATCTTCACCAACTGCTGCAACATCTCAGCAGCAGCAACTTAAAAATAAGAGTATATTAATCTCTACTGTGGCTTCGGTGCATCATGCAAACGGCCTGGCCAAATCTTCCACCACCGTCTCTAGCTTTGCTAACAGCAAGCCTGGCTCTGCTAAGAAGTTAGTGATCAAGAACTTTAAAGGTAATCAGGGCCAAAATCCATGATCACGTACTCAGGATTTGACACTTGAGTGGTCACGTGCTCTATTTATGCTAATATGTTAAACAGTATAGAGGTGGCCTAATGTTTTATGCATAATCAATGAGGAGGAGGGAGGTCCTTTTTGGGTGGAGGGTTCATTTTCCGGGGGTGGTTAGTATCCTTCTGCTGAAGCGTACACCAGGTATTTCTGTGCAGTATCTTGAGGTCTGTCTCAGCCTGTTGTATCTGATCTGTTATTCTTCATAACATTGACAGTCGGTATGATTGATCCGGATTTTACAGGTGAGAAATTTGTACTCTAAAAATGTTTATTTATTTCAGGTGCATAGTGAATCTTGGCACTGCTGTGATTTTTATTTTTATGCTTCAGTAGGCCATATTATCTAGTCCCTAGAAATTCAGGTAGCAATAGTGATCTTTTGATGTTCCAAGAAGTCTTTTGGTTAGATTTATAATGTTGAATACTACATTCTTGAAACTCATGGAAGCAGTAGTTGGAGAAAAGTATTTATGATCTCTGCATTTCTTTCCAAAGGTAGGGTTTGGAAATGAAAAATATTGTGTATACACAGAAGTAGTAACTCTAGTAGTAAGTCATCTATTTTTTTTAATCACTGAAATGGGTTTTAAAGTAATCTATTGAGTGTGTTTCGGTTTCTCTGCCTGACTTTTTCAACACCTTAACTGGCAACTAATGCTACAATGTTTATTAAGTGGAGAAGTCAAATGAATGAACTAAAGTAATATTGACCAGATCAGTGCCTTGCGACTAAATATTAGTATTGAGAAAATTAGATTCCCCGTGCTTGTATTTTGACCATTAGCGTAGAAATCAGGAATATGCTCTATTTTGTCTCAAGCAAAGGGATGTTGATTTTTTAACCTTTTCTTTTTCCTATCACTCCCAGTCCCACCTCCAGGCTCTCAAGTGTTGTAATCTTGCTGATTTAATAGTAGACCTTTCTGAAGTAAATATGAATTGTAATTGACTAGCTTGTTCACTGTTTTACTTTAAATATATCAATTTAGCAGCCAAGGATTTTTAACGAGATGAGCTATGACCCTAATTGTATTTGTATACTGGTCTCAGAGATTTTGTTTGAGTTTTTGTTTCTCCCCCTCCTAAACTGCAACACATTATTAAGGTATCTAGAAACAATTGCTGGTCAAGGAAGTTTAAATTAAAGCCTGGATTAAGATGTTCCTGTTCATTCTGAAAGTGCTACATAGGTTCTGGAGTTACCAGGATATTTTGATTTTCTTATATTTCATTCTGCTCATAAATGTAGTTTAAATTAAAACATGAATTAAGATGTTTCTCTCCATTTCTGTAGATGGTACATAAATATGGGAGTCAAATAGACCTGAATTAGAATCCCAGTTTTGCCATTGACCATCTGTGGTGACCTTGGGCAAACTTTAGTAAATGAGTCTTCCAGCCTCAGTTTTCCTTAGTTGCAATATAAGGATAATAATACCATCCTTAGGTCTATGGGGTCGCACAGAGTCGGACACGACTGAAGCGACTTAGCAGCAGCAGCAGCAGCAGCAGGACATTTTTAGGAAGATTAAGATGTTTATAAAGTACTTTGTACATAACAGGCACTCAGTATTTTAAATCTCAGGTACAAAATTCATGTTGACTTAGGTTTTACACATGATGGAATAGGATCAGGATTAGTTTTATCTGTCATTTTCAGATTTTTATCTTTTGAAACAATTCAGACAATAGAAAAAACTCTCACCTTCAGTTTTAATAGGTGAGATAAAATGACTTACACAGTGTTCTGGCATTTGAAATTTTATTACTAAGCCTAAATATAATGGTTACTGTAATAATTAGGTATGATAATTATAAACATCACAATTTACACTTGGAGAGCAATAATACTAGTAGTTTATAGATCCTTTTGTTAGTATATCTTGCATGTTATTCTGATTATCAACCTTTTATATATCATCTAGATAAGCCTAAATTACCAGAAAACTACACAGATGAAACATGGCAGAAGCTGAAAGAAGCAGTGGAAGCTATCCAGAATAGTACTTCAATTAAGTACAATTTAGAAGAACTCTATCAGGTATGTCTGGATGTGGATAACCAGATTTGGTTAGTGTAAATTGAGGCGCAGTGCATATGGAGTTTACTTTCCGAAATGGGTGCTTATGTAGATTTTTTGTTCCCTTCTCGTTCCAATTGCTTGATTAATGCATACACTGTTTTATAAACAGACCGTATATTCTGACATCAACTATGGCTACAGTCTGATTGGTATAAATTGGGCTTATCTTGGACCCTTCTAATTAGGATTTACAGTTAGGAGTACCTTGGTATAGTAAGTTTTATCTGTAATAGAAACCTATAGCTTGGATCCCAAAGATAATTTCTGGTGACATTTTCTGTTGTGATACTTCTTGCTAAGTGGTGTTACCTATAGGAAAGGCCTCAAGAAATGCTGTATACTTTATTCTACCTCTTTCCTGTTAGCATGTTTTTGTCATTTATTTTTCTTTTTCTGTTTGTCTTATCTCTTGGCCTACAAGACACACCTTAGCCCCCAAAATGACCAGCAGGTTGTTCATCAACTTGGTCTGAGGTTCAGACTTGTTTCTTTTGTTTAACAAATGGATCTGTCCTTGAAATGTTTAACTTAAAAATACAGTTACTGATTTAGACTTCTGTTACCAAGATACTTTGCCCTACTGTATTTTTGCCACAACCAGTTCAAGAAGTTACTTTCCATTCTGGTGTCAACAGTTTGATATTTTTAAAAACTGCTGCACAGTCCAGTGGCTTGAGTTTTTGTATTGATGAGTATCTTGTAAGAAATTATGTTGGTCCAGTTTATCAAAATTTGTAGTTTTCATCTATTCATTTTAGTTGAAGAAGTAGTATGGTGATGGACAAATAGTGGATCAGGAGTCAAAAGACAAAGGGATCTAGTTTTGGCTGTATTAGCCTGCGATCTTGGGCAAGGTATTAAACCTCTCTCAGCTTCTGTTTCCTCCTCTGTAAACAGGGGGAAGAACTGCTGTATCTATTTCACCAAGTTGCCCATAGGACTCAAATAAGATGTTTGTGAAAAATACCATGAAGCACTATGATAGAAATATAAGTTGATGTTATCACTAGTTATTTCATAAGCCACAGTATGGTTTTTTTACTTACAGTGTGTCAATTGAGATCACCAGTTTCTGTTTATATTTAAATAAAATATATCAGTACATGCCAAACTCAGAATGGTGCCCGCTGCATAGTAATAATGCTGTGTGGTACACAGAAGTGTCAGGTAATAGTAGTAGTACTAAGGTATTACTAAGGATAAGCCCACCTCATTTGGCTGTGTTGGTACATTACACATGTGGATCCTGAGTTGTACAATAATAAATGTAGAATTGCAGTTAGACTTGAAGCGGTTATGTGATCCAGTGTCTTTTCTTCATATAGTGTCTATGATAGCCTACAAAGTAGGGTTATCTCGTTTAAGCATTATAGAAACACTTTGTGAACTAGATAAGGCAGTAGTTATTATCCCCACTCTATGAGGAAATGAAATCTCAAAGGGACTCTATGCACTGGAGAGCATATTGGCAGAGCAGGGGACTTAAACTGAGATGCCCAAATTTTTAGTCCAGTGCACGCACTCCACATGCCTCTGTAGTGCAGTGTTTGAAGCAAATAAATACTCTTACTTTAGGGGGAAAAAACTCTGTCATCAGAGAAGGTAATTTTTGTTCATACATGCATGTATATGGTGTTTCTTTGGATATGCTGGCATACAGCTTTAATTTCAGTAATGTGTTACATATTTCATGTTTATAACATTTAGTTTCTAAGTTTTATTTTTTAATTGGTGGAAAATTGCTTTACAGGGTCAAGTTGGTTTCTGCTGTACAACACAAATCAGTCATAATTATATATCCATATATATATATATATATATATTCTCTCCCTCTTGAGTGTCCCTCCCCTCCCCTCATGCCACCCCCCTGGGTCATCACAGAGGGCCAGACAGGGCTCCCCGTGTTCTGTAGCAGCTTCCCACTATCTGTCTGTTTTACACGTGATAGTGTACATATGTCGGTGCTACTTTCTCAGTTCATCCCTCGCCTTCCCCTGCTGTGTCCACAAGTCCATTCTCTACTAGGTTTCATCGACTACCATTTTTCTAGGTTCTATATAAGTGCCTTAACACACGATGCTTGTTTTTAGCATTGTGATGATTGTAGTTGTTAATGAACTCTATTTACTTTACTTTGAATATTTTTCCGGAGCTTGCGGGTTAAAAACTATTTTTCCTGATAATTTTTTTTTTTTTGGCCATGCAGTGTGGTTTGTGGAATCTTAGTTCCCTGACTAGGGATAAAACCTGCACCCCCTACAGTGGAAGCACGGAGTCTTAACCCCTGGACTGCCAAGGAAGTCCCTTTTCCTGATAAATTGTTTCTGTTAAATCTCTTTATGTTTCAGGAGCTCATAGCTCACATTTTTTGTGTGTTTTTCCTTTCTTATACTTCGGAACTTCTATCTGGTGTTGTTCAGTTGCATTTCTTTAGCCTAAAATCAGTTATAACTTTTCACTGTTAGCATTTTTAATAATACTTTACTACTTCTGCTATAATCAATCTAAAAGCATTTGTTTCTAGCTCTTTTGTTGTTTTCTACCTTAACTTTGTAAATGCTACTTTGGATTGTTTTCAGAAAAGATTATACTGAGATGTTCAAGTTCAAAAAAGAGGATAAAAAAGTTAAACTGTTTCATGCTATCTGGATTTCAGGTGCTTGTTTGATTTTTGAGTGGTTGAAATGTAATTTAAAAGTACTCTCCTAAAATTGAAACAATATAGAAATATGTAACATACCAAACAAAAGTTCTCCAAACTCCTTGTTCCCCACCTCTCTCTCTATCCTTGATGTAAATACTTATTTGGCATATGTCTATGCAGAACTTTTTTCTATGAATGAAAAACCATTTTGCTTTAAAGCATAAGCAGGGAAGTCTTCCCTAGTGTAGATTGCATATACTTCCTCTTAAGTTTTTAATTTCTAGGAAAGACTGAGTATATTTGCAATAAGTAAATGTCATCTTTTAAAAGTGATTCAAAGTGAGACTTATCTTTCCTCCACAACCTTGAAATTCTGTAAGAGTGAGACAGTGGTTCGTGTTGTTTTGGTTTGAATATTTTTGTTTGCTTGTTTATTTTTTAATATTTATTTATTCTTCATTGTGGCATGCAAACTCTTGGCTGTGGCATATAAGGTATAATTCCCTGACCAGGGATTAAATTTGGGCCCTCTGTATTGGAAACACGAAGTCTTAGCCACTGGACCACCAGGGAAGTCTATGCTTCTTTATTTTTGATTGATAGGAGTATGGTTAAATGCACTGACTTTTGAATTGATCAGCCTGCCTTAGATTAGAGATCTGCAACTCATAATAACTTCGGGTCAGTTTCTTCTCTAAGCCTTGGTTTTCTCATTTGCAAAACAGGGAGACTAACACTACCTGTATGGCATGGTTGTAAATAAATACTGCGAAAAAGTACTTAACTACTCAGCCTGCTATATGTCTGTGTCATCGATGATGATAATGATAATAAATAGTATTTGAGTCTTTAAAAAAAAGATATCTTTATTTTGAGATTACATTTTATTATACAGCTCTAAAACCACACATTTTTAAATTCTAAATCCACACTAGGCCAGAACAGCTGGCTGGTAAATAGATTACATTTCAAAGGTGTGTCAGAAAACATCATTAGCCAAACTGAAAAAATAATAGAAAAAGAAAAGAACTGTCTAGGAACAGTGTCCCTCTGCACTTCTCAAGAATGTGTCTTGTTTTTACATGTGGTGTCTTAATAGTTGGAATCTTGGTTTTAGTGTGTGACTTTTTTTACTAAGTAATATTTTAAGTAATGGGATTATTTTCCTCATGTTCTCAGCCTTGTGTGAGTAGCTGTGTAGTGTTTGGGGGTTTTTTGATAATTTTTTAAAATTTACTTTCGGCTGTGCTGGGTCTTCATTGCTGTGCCGGTGTTTCTCTAGTTGGAGCGAGCAGGGGCTTCTCTCTAGTTGCAATGCTCAGGCTTCTCATTAAGGTGGCTTCTCTTGTGGAGGACAGGCTCAATAGTTGTGGCGCATGGGCTTAGTTGCTCCATGGCATGTGGAATATTCCTGAATCAGGGATGGAAGCTGTGTCTCCTGCATTGGCGGGCAAATTCTTTACCACTGAGCCACCAGGGCAGCCCCTGTGTAGTGTTTTTAAATCAGCTGCCTTTTTTGGAGCTGGCTGGTTATTTCTATATGAAAGTGTTACATTTATTCTTAATATAAATGTCTAATTCTTATCTTTGAAAATAAGTTTAGTTCCTACTTCAGATCTGATGAAAATAATTCATTAATAATGGGAACTCTTGTTTGCTTCTTGTGAAATAAATATTAAAAATAGAGCCAATTAGTGATTGTAAATGAATCAGTTAGTGATTTATTAATCAGTGGATGGCCACAATACTAGAAAGAAATAGTGCATCCATCCAAGTATAGTTTATTTCCCATTGTAAAATGGGTTTCTTAAGCAGTCATTGGATATGGGAGACTAGGTAGATTCTTAGCAGAGATGATTATTCTGTGTTGATCACTAGCTATTGTGTTCTGTAAGTTTAACTTGATATTTTTAAGCTTGCTCTGTCACATTACTATTACTCCTGTTTTTACTGAATTGTTAATACTATCCCTGCTATTTATCCCACTACAAATTCTTAGTCCTTGATAATTTGTCTTATTTAAGCTGTTTTTACTGGATGTAAAAAGAAAAATAATTTAGGTTTTATTATTTGGCTTCCTTCCTTCTTGTAATTCTCAGTTTTTGATTTATTTTAATCATTTTAGCCATTTTTACTAAATGTAAAAAGACATAATTTGAGTTTTATTGCTATATCAATTGAAAAGTTTTGTGATGTGTGTTTTCTTTCTCTATTTAAGTATATGGTTTGAAAAATAAGCCCCAGTTCATTAGATCAGTGACCAGAGTTCAGCACCCTGGAGGGAATTGAATCTTTCTTAAGTGTCTCTTGTTGCTGAATCAGAAAATTTTCTAGATTTCCTCCCTTACCATTAATTTTTGCGTTCTTTGTATTTTTTATCCTTGTTTTAATCTTCAGTTTATTATTTCCAGTCGTCTTAACCTCATTTCCCACTCTTCGTCCTAAATGGGAGCTTATGTGCCTTTGCTGTTTCTTAAATCTTGTATTCCATAAAGCATCAAATTTCAGGAACTATAGTTTTGTATTTCATTTACTACACATTTATATTTTCTTTGGAGTTTTGTTTGTTTTTCTTCAGATAAACATGTTTCTGATGCATCCTGAAGGGAAGAGGCTGGGATTTGGAACAATAAAAGTTAAAACCTTATTAAAATGTTCTTATTTTATAGCTGACACCTACAAAAAGGATTTAAGGCAGCATATTTAACCAGTAGTGATTGGGAGCTTAAATAAAAAGATAGTTTTATTTAAGAGTCTTATAGAACTAAATATAAATAGTTACCTGTGCAATGAGGTTATATTAGTAATAATTATACTAGATCAAACTTCCAAGGATTTCCAGAGTGTTTAGTGAAGTGTAAAATAAACCATTTCTAAAATTCCTTTTCAAAGATCTGAAATAAAATAGAGTTTACCTCAAACTCCTAAGTGGTGATTTAACTCTTATTCGTATTTCTACCCCAGCACCTAACAGGATAGAGTTCTTAGTAAACACCCCATTCTTCTTGAGTCAGTGACTGTTTACTATGTGCAAAGCTAGACAAATGCCATGGACATACAGAGATCAGTTAGTCCTTGGCTGCTGAGGTCTTTATATTCTAGTAGGCTCATGAAGTTAGTAGTTCATGACCAGCATTTTTTTTAAAGAAGTAAAATAGAAAATATCAGAGTAGGTCACATATAGTAATGGTAAATGCAGGTTCATGAAGATATTGTTTTGTTTATATAAATTTATTTTATGTGCAATGGATTGTGACAAAAAATGTATTTCTTATTGTGGCTTGTCAAAAACTTTTGGAAGCCACTATTTTAGGCACACATGATTGTTCCAAACAAACCTTGCTTGAAAGTGAGGAAAGTAGAGTATTTAGATCACAGGATGTATGGAAGATTATAAAGCGACATGAGAGTAAATAATGGTAATATTGAACCTTGAATTCCATGCTAGAAAGTATGATGGTGGGAAAGATAGTGTTTTATTGGGGGAGGCAAATACTTAAATTTTTTGAATATTTTATACATTCATCTGGCTCAAAACCCAAAAACTATGAGAGAGCACGTAGTGAAAAGTTTCACTTCCACTCCAACCTCCCTGCCCCAGCAAACAAATGTTATTAGGGGTATCATTCCAGAAATGTTACATGTGTGCAAAAACAGATGTGTGGAGGTTTTCTCAATTTTCTTTTTTATATATACATAATGATAGTAGACCACTATTCAGCACCACACCATGCAGTCCTTTGTATTTTTTATACCTGTTAGGCAATTTCTCCGTAACAGTACCTGAAGAGCTTGATAGAAAAGTTCTCAAAGATGGAAAATTACTGGATCTGGTCTATATGTTAAGCAGTCAAGGCTAAATTAGAGACTGGTAAGGGGTTCTGTTCCATCTTGACCTTCAAAACTCACCTTAGATCCTCCTGCCTTGGCCTTTCCTTCTTTTATTGCTTCTAATAACTTAAGCCTGGTGACAGAGGGATGGTTGAATGGCTTCACCAATGCAATGGACGTGAACTTGGGCAAACTCCAGGAGATGGTGAGGGACAGGGAAGCCTGGTGTGCTGCAGTCCGTGGGGTTGCCAAGAATTGGACACGACTTGGTGAATGAACAACAACAATCTTAAACCGCTTTCTAACTAAGCACGCATGAAGCCATATGCATATAATGAGCGTGCACATGCACTTGGTTGCTCAGTTGTGTCCAAATGGTAACCCACTCCAGTATTCTTGCCTGGAGAATCCCATGGACGGAGAAGCCTGGTGGGCTACAGTCCACAGGGTCGCAGTCAGACATGACTGAGCGACTTCACTTTCACTTTCATTTTTCATGGACTGTAGCCTGCCAGGCTCCTCTGTCCATTGAGTTCTTCAGGCAGGAGTACTGGAGCAGGTTGCCACTTCCTACTCCAGGGCATCTTCCCAACTCAGGGATCGAACCTGCATCTCTTGAATCTCCTGCATTGGCAGGTGGATTCTCTACCATTGCTCCACCTGGGCCCAATTCTCTTTTTCTCACTATTCCCATAAGCTCTTTATCCGCATCCCTCTGGGTCTTTGGAACTCCACCTCTTTACTGCTGCTCAGCAAGCCTTTCCTGACTTTTCCCTGCCATAAAGATTGAGTTAGAGACCTCACCTCTATGTTTATCCCCATCATAGCATCTAATAGTGTGTTGTAATTACATATTTTCTGACCAGTTTTCACTTTACGCTGTAAGCCTCTTCTGTGTGTAGGACACATTGCTAGTTATAAGTACATTAGTTTTTTGAATATTTATTATATTCACCTGGTTTAGAGCCCCAGAAGTATTAAAGAACATACAGGTACATGAGCCCATGGTCTGGTCTCTTTCTGTCATTAAGGAGAGTTGGAGGCCAGGATATACACATTAAAAGATACAGTGTTGATTCAGTGACAGGTCAGTATGGTATGATTGTTGGTAGTGCCATACGAGTCATTGGTAGCTGAGACAGTTAAGGAAAGTTTATTGGAAGAAGTGGAACCTAGCTGAGTAGTAAGGGAATGTGGTATCCTGTATGAGAAGATAAACAGGTGGGATGAGAACTAACGTATGGAAGAAAGTATCACAGCAGAAGGGAATGGTAGAAGTAGGACTTGGAAAAGTACTTGAAGTGGGAAATGTGAAGAAAATGCACTACAAAGACAATTTAAGCAGGGAAACAAGAAATGCTGAGAAAATCAATCATTCAAAAGGAACACCAAGATACAATGAGAAGACTACTAAAGGAGGAAGAGAGTCCATAGGGGATCATTGTGAACCAGTCAGGCACATGAAATAAACACACTCTTAGACATTTGTGGCCTGACCCAAGGCCCCATTGTAAGTGGTGGCCAGCAGGAACTTAGCTTCCTTATTCCTCGTTAGCTGCTGGATCTAAGTGGTCTGCTATTTGCTGGTAAGGTGTAGCACCTTTCCTCCTTTAGTATAAGTGGTTTCATTTAAGCTTTCTTTTCATTTATGAGTTTATTTGCTGGACCTGCATGCTGGGAATATGACTTCCAACTACATATTTATAAAATTCCAATCCAACCAACAGGACTTGGATGGTCCGTTAGAGTCAATTTTAATGGAATTTTTGCCTTCTGTTGTGGTGAGAAATCCTCAAGTGTTACACTTAAGTCATTACTAGTTGGAATTGTAGATTATTTCAGAGTTCTACCATGCCTGTTGTATTAAATTTGAAAGTCTTTTCAGGAAAAAAGACACAGATGTGTATAACGGACTTTTGGACTCAGAGGGAGAGGGAGAGGGTGGGATGATTTGGGAGAATGGGAATTCTAACATGTATGCTGTCATGTAAGAATTGAATCGCCAGTCCATGTCTGACGTAGGGTGCAGCTTGCTTGGGGCAGGTGCATGGGGATGACCCAGAGAGATGTTGTGGGGAGGGAGGTGGGAGGGGGGTTCATGTTTGGGAACGCATGTAAGAATTAAAGATTTTAAAATTTAAAAAAAAATAAAAAATTAAAAAATAAAAATAAAAATAAAATAAATTTGAAGTCTTTTGATACACCTAAGAAGAAACTCAGTGAAATCTCAGTTTTGTCCTTTTGGGATTTGACTATAAAAGACCAATCCAACAATTAGAAGAAATAAAAATTCAGTATTTCTTTAGTAATTAATGTTTATTCCATTGTGCAAAATTTAAAACGTCTTTATTTAAATATTCTTAAGCTGCAGTGTTGGAGATAAATCCTTGTATAATTATTTCATTCTTATAACACTGCTTGCAACAAATTCTGGATTGCTCTGTTCAGGAAAACCAAAGAAAGTATAAATAAATTTAAATTCAGTGGTAGTTGGACTGCCCAGTGAAAGTGAAAGTCACTCAGTTGTGTCCAACTCCTTGCAACCCCATGGACTATACAGTCCATGGAATTCTCTAGGCCAGAATACTGGAGTAGGTAGCCTTTCTCTTCTCCCCAAACTATCTAATAAACAGTTGGTAAAATTATTTTTCAAACTCAAAATGAAATTCTGCTTAGAAAAACAATTAACATTTTTATGAATAACACAGAATTTATATGTAGCAGTTGTTATAAATTCAGTGTCTTTACAAGTGGAGAATTTGGCTTTATTCCCCCCATACTTAAACTGTACTGCCAGAATAAACAGATTTGGGGAGGGGTGGTATACTACACTGGTTATGAAAAAAGTTCACTAATTGCATTGATATTTGGTTGTTTTACCTTGTGTTTTAAATGGATGACATCCTTTTTAATAAGTTAACATGGTAGAAATAAATAATAGGAATTAGATGTAAATAATCAAGAAATATATATACAGAGATACATTCACTCCTTAAGAAAGTATGTGTTTAATTTTGCAGGCTGTGGAAAATCTCTGTTCTTACAAGATTTCTGCAAACTTGTACAAACAGCTGAGACAGATTTGTGAAGATCACATCAAAGCACAGATTCATCAGTTCAGAGAATATCCTTTTAAAAACAAAAAACCTTGTATTTTCATCTTTTCCTCCCTCTGTCCCTCACTTTTTAAACCAGCTTAAAATGGAATGCCTATGTTTTGTAGATTTGTTGGGTTTTGTTCATCTTGCCTCTAGGGAAACGAAGTAAAATTTCACTTTTTACCTCTAATTAGGGTCCAAATCTACATTGTACCACTAACGTAAATAAAATTTCTTTATGTCTTTACCCTTATTGTCCTCACAAATTTCCATTTGAGGAAAGATAATCAGGAAATAATGAACTGAAAACACAATGCTCAATTACATCTAAGACTTGCTTTTTGTTGTTTTGTTTTGACCTTGTGGCATGTGGGTTCTTAGTTCCCAACCATAGATGGATCAAACTCATGGCCCCTGGAGTGAAAGCACAGTCTTAACCACTGGATCACCGGGGGAGTCCCTAAGACTTGTTTTTAAAGGTTTTTTTCTTTCTTAGTGGACTCTAACATGTTTTTACAGTTTAAGAAGTAGCATTTTGTTCTATAAGTACTATTTAGTTTCATTTAATATGTAGGGCTTTCCATATTTAAGACAAATGTGCTCTTAAACATTGCATGTATTACTTGTCCTAAGCATTTTTAAAATATCCTTAACGTGTATCTCACAGACTCTTTGGATAGTGTTCTTTTTCTGAAGAAGATTGATAGATGTTGGCAGAACCATTGTAGGCAGATGGTAAGGTGGCAAAAAGTATTACATTTCAGTTAAATATTGTAGTTAAAATAAGTTTCTTCAAATACAAGAATATTAGTTTTAAAAGTTTTGCAATAGGGGGACTTAAAACTAATTTTGGTTGAGTTTTCTACTTTAAAATGGCAAGTTATGGGTAAACCAGTATTTTAGAATGACTTATACCTTAGAATCATTTTTATTTTTGTAGCACTATAAATGTTACATTTTGTCAATCTTAATGGCTATCCCACCTGTTATTTGGTTACCTAGCAAAGTGCCTACTGGTCCTGCACTTTAGCTTATTCACATCACAACCTTTCCTTTTTCCCAATCTGGTATTATATTAAACCTTATATTCTGCAAGTTAAAAATCTTAAAATCCATCCCACACACCCGAAATCCCACGTGTACAATTTTAAGAGTTTCACCCTGAGAACCGTTGCTGAGGAAAAATTATATGCCCCTTGATTCTGTTTTGATTTTTAGTTAATTTTCAAGTTGCAAAGAGGTCATAGACCATTTTAAGTGTCTTTTTTTTCCTAGAAACTACAGCAAGAGTTAAGATTTATTAATAGTTTAATTTAAAATGGTATGGGCATATTCTCAGATGTGTTAATCTGTATGTTTGATCCTAGTAGTCTAGTATATATACAAGTAAACCGTGCAGTCTTCTTTTATAAAATATATCAGCTTCACAACATATAAAAAATTGTTTGATTCTTTTTTTCATTGACAGATCATGATCAGGAGCATCTTTTTGTTTCTGGATAGGACTTATGTTCTTCAGAATTCAATGCTACCATCCATTTGGTAAGGATGCAAGAAAAAAAATTATGAAAAGATATGTTAACAAATCATAGTTAAATCTTAATTACACTAATAGAAGAGAGTAATACAGGGAATATTCTCCTAAAAACTCACATTTAGCTTCTAGACTTGTATTTATAGCAGTTTTACCTTCTTATTTATGTCTTCTCTGCTAATATTCATAGCTAACATTCCCTGAGTATATAAAAATTTATGAAGAAGTTTTTTTGTTAGCCAAAAGGATTGAAGTTTGCTCTGGACTGTCTGAATATGCATCATTTTGTTGCTGATCAAGAGTTCACTCATTATCTTTTAACATTATTAGGGAAAATTCCATGTATACACAAAAATAGAAGAGTATAATGAGCTCTTGCCCGCACCATGTGCCTAGCATTTACCTACAGCAATTATCAGCGTTCACTGATTTTTGAGTACTGAAGGCAGATGACAAATGAGCAATTAAGCCTTCATTACAAGTACAGTGAAGACCATTTTATAGCTTTGAACTAATTTTGTCTCTTGATTTGACCAAGGAAGAAATCCACCAAAGGAAATAAATCAATAAAACTTAGTTATGGAGGAAGATGGGAATTTAGCTTCAGTTCTCATTAAAGACAATGAGTTTCCTATATGCTTTAATCTAATAATATTATTTAAAATTAAATATGTGGATTTTATACTTCTACAGTTGTTGCTTCAAAGCCTGGAACCCTAATTAACATGTGGCGAGAAGTTAAGCAAGCTTCTCCAGAAGTGGTATCGTTTTAAATTAATTTAGATTTTGTGTATTTTTTTTTTATTTTAGGGACATGGGACTGGAATTATTTAGGGCTCATATTATAAGTGATCAGAAAGTCCAGAATAAGACAATTGATGGCATTCTTCTTTTGATTGAGAGGGAGAGGAATGGTGAAGCAATTGATAGAAGTTTACTCCGAAGCCTTCTAAGCATGCTCTCTGATTTGCAAGTAAGTTAACTACTTCACTTACTATAGAACTGATTGCTGTACCTAGTCTGATGTTTAAAAAACAAACACAGAATTTCCTGGCGGTCCAGTCGTTAGAACTCCATGCTCTCACTGCTGAGGGGCCTGGGTCCAATCCCTATTCAGGGAACCAAGATCCCACAAACCCCATGGTGCGGCCAAAAAAACTTTAAAACAGCCAGACTCATAATGCTGTTCACACAGAGGCATTCATAAACATTTATTGAATAATTGAGCTTCTTTACTTTGTTACCCTATCCCAGATTTATCAGGATTCTTTTGAACAACGATTTTTGGAAGAAACTAACCGACTGTACGCAGCTGAAGGCCAAAAATTAATGCAGGAAAGAGAGGTATTTAAAAGTGATGATGAATAAATCCACTGTGTCTCATAATAGACCCTACTTTTATAGAACGTAAGCTGCCCTTTCATTTATCTTCCAAAAGTAATGCTGCTATAATTTTACATGTGATTTTACATATGATTCAACCTTGTCACATTTGACAGGGCTACTCCCAGGATCTTTTGGACTTGACATTTACTAAATGATTTATGGGGAGGAAAACAATATATAAAAAACTTATCTTTGTAGGTTCCTGAATACCTTCATCATGTTAATAAACGTCTAGAAGAAGAAGCAGACAGACTTATTACTTACTTAGATCAGACCACCCAGTAAGTATTACACGCTCAGCCTAATAGCCTTAATCTGTGCTGTGGAATCACTTAAGGCACTTTGGGCATCCCAAATGTTAGTAAGTATTTTAAGGTAAAACTTAAGACTTTAACAGTTGTTTTCATAATGCAAACTTCAGGTTGTTCTTTTCCCTACTTAATTTTTTTAGTCAAGGATTTGATTATTGGTTGTCCATATGTGTTTAGCATGTAATTAAAAAATAGTATTAAAAGCTAATGTGATCTTTGACATCTTCAGGCTGATTAAAATTCAGCAAGTGTTCATAGGAGAAAGTATTTCTCTGCTTTCCTAAATATTACCAGCCAAGGAATTCCTATAAGCAGATAAATACTTCCTAGTAAAAGCAGAGAAGTTTAGGAAAAGCCAGCCATGGCAAGACCATGGAAATATTTATTTTGTGATATACCAAAATTTCGAAATACACAATGTTTTCCTTCTAGGCATAAAGTAGAGTAACTGAGCACAATAAATTTATACAGAAGAGTAGGAATACTGAAATTAACAAAGTGATCTAGTTACTTTTTTTATCCCCCAAGAGAGACTAAATTTTCAACAGAATCAAATGTCTAATTCTAAACTTTTTTTTTCCTTATAGGAAGTCATTAATTGCTACTGTGGAAAAACAACTTCTAGGAGAACACTTAACAGCAATTCTTCAGAAAGGTAATAAGAGATTACTTTTAAAATAGTAGCAAACAAGTAGAAACATTTTTAAAGCTTGCCTTTTTAAAGGTTTGATAGATTACTGCATTCCTGAGGTAGGACACAATGCTTTGCCCCCGTTCATCACAGTAAACTTTCAGGAGGTGCCTCTTTCCTTAACTTTAAAGATACAAGAAGTGAGATGAGAGGAGTCTTAACCAACTCCAGTAAAGAAACAGTAGGAATTTGGGGATTCTTAATTTTTAAGGAAAATTAAATAAGGAATAATAATAAGGAAATAGTAAATATTAAGTATTTAATATTAAAGTATATAAATATTAAGTATATTAAATAATAAGGAAATGCATTCCTTTTTGCACTGAAGTATTTTGTTTCTAGCATATAAAACCAAGCATGTCTATTAATCCTAAGTGATATATGCGTATACCCTGAATTTTACTTTAACAGTGTTACAAGTAGGCAAAAGTCTTACCTTTCCAGCCATCTTTTGTATAAAATATCTTAGAACTTTAATGCAGTTAATACTTTTATTTCATTCTGAAAATCAAATACTTTAGGATTCATTTAAACAGCCTATTGATGCATTATTTTTATATACCACAGGCCTTATCCAATACTCTGAAATATAACTGTGTATAGTAATACAAATATAATATGGCTATTGCACATATGAGGTATTTGTAACATGCATTTAAAAGTGAAGTGAAAGTCACTCAGTCATGTCTTACCCTTTGTGACCCCATGGACTATACAGTCCATGGAATTCTCCAGGCCAGAATACTGGAGTGGGTAGCCTTTCCCTTCTCCAGGGGATCTTCCCAACCCAGGGATCAAACCTGGATTTCCTGCATTGCAGGCGGATTCTTTACCATCTGAGCCACAAGGGAAGCCCAAGAATACCATATTTACACAGACCAATTTTTATAAGTTGGTTTATACATGTGATCTACTATGTTAAATGGTACAGACCTTTTGTTTTTATATAAGTTCCCTATATTTAGTTTTCACTTGGAAAGGTAATTATCTCTTTGAGTTTAATTCAAAGCACATTTCTATATTAAAATTCACAGACTAGTCATAGTTCAAACCAGTATCAGAATAATTTTAACTTCTTTTTCATTAAAATACCTGACATTTTTGTTCACTTTTTTTTAAAATACCAAATGTTTCAAAAATCAGGTTTAAATAACCTCCTTGATGAAAACCGAATTCAAGATTTATCTCTCCTGTATCAGCTCTTCAGTAGAGTTCGAGGTGGCGTTCAGGTTCTCTTACAACAATGGATTGAATACATTAAGGTATTAACATTAACCATTTTTTTTCCTCTCATGGCTTATAATCTGTACACTTAGAGTACATACGAATAAGTGTTTTCTTATTTATTAGATCCTTTTGTTTTTCAAGTAATGGGAGTTTTGAGAGCGGTCAACTTGAGAATGATAGCCATGTGGCAAATTAACAATAAAACAGTTCTCTTCTTGATGTCTGATGTGATTTCTAGCTCCAATAATTATAGTAGTGAATGTGGGAAAAGGAATAGGACTTTTTAAGGATCCAAATTTCTTTCCTTTGATCTTACACTGAAGGCATATTGCCATTTAAAAAAATTCAAGCTGACTTTAAAAGTAGGAAAAAAAAACCCTAGAAACTTCTACAATAAGACCCCATTATGATATTTTATACCCAGTGGCTATTCCTTACCTTGTGATTATAGATGAGTGGCATCAGTCTGGATGTTTTATCACTTTATCTTCTTTTCTTGATTTTAGAACCTGCTTTATTTTATTTAATTTTTTGAAATTTTAAAGTATGTGGGTATGTGTATACTTAAAATATGATTTGGGGGATTGTTTTCATTGCAGAGAATTAAATTCTAGTAAAAATTCATTTCTGTTTTTTTAGGCGTTTGGTAGCACTATTGTAATTAATCCTGAAAAGGATAAAACCATGGTTCAAGAATTGCTGGATTTTAAAGATAAGGTTGACCATATAATTGATATCTGTTTCCTGAAGAATGAAAAGTTTATCAATGCTATGAAAGAAGCATTTGAAACATTCATTAACAAAAGACCAAACAAGCCTGCTGAACTTATAGGTATTTTTCCACTCCCTTTTCCCATTTAATGTTCTTCTTTCATAAGGCTTTGTATATTAACATCTTTGTGCCATGTCTTTCAATAACAGTCTAATTTATTTCTAGTTGCTTAGTTGGTGGTTTCTAAGAAGCCGGATGCAAGGAGTAGTCCTTCATGCTAAAGAATATCTCAAAGCCCACATTATCAAACATGGTTTTTCTTTGTAAGACAGTACATTGGACCCTGTTTACTTTTTATATATAAAAAGCTTGATAGCTGTTTTACAAGCCTAGAGCAATTTAGAGGTGGGACAGGGTACTTTTTCTAGAGGCCCACACACAGGAAAGGCTAGCACAAAATTGCAGTTGCCAGTGAGAAAGAATGTTCAAGATGAAAATAAACCTAGGAATCTGGGCCAATTTAGAGTAAAGAGTGTGGTGTACTGCAGTTCTCAGTTTTCCCCACCTGGGTCAGAGGAGGAGGTACCTGAGAAGATCCTTCACTAAAAGGATGAAATTTTGTTGGTTTACTATTTACCCTTAAAATTTTTGCAATTTTTGCCTCCTACTCTGTAATGTATCTGATTTGTTTCAATAGAAAAGTAGTATTTCATATTGCCTACCATCAGTGTAAAATGAACATTCCAGAAGATATTCCAAAGTCACTGTCTTTCAGTGACTTTGACTCCTGCACAAGGCTGTAAACACCTCCACCACCATCCCCCACCAGAGTTTCTTTATCCCATCAGTATGATAGAAAGTACATTAGGTCTGGAGCCAGAAGACTTGGGTTTGAGTTGAAGCTCTTGTATTTTTTAACTCTGTGACGCTGAACAAGTCGCTTGATCTCCCTGACTTTGGAAACTTTTTAAAAATGCATGTGTACATGTAAAACATTGAAATACTCAGTATATCATACTCCTGTTTGGTATTTATAGTGACCAGTACCTCATGGGTACTGATGATCACTGAACAACAAACTTTTCCCCCATTTTAGCGAAGTATGTGGATTCAAAGCTTCGTGCAGGGAACAAAGAAGCTACCGATGAAGAACTTGAAAAAATGTTGGATAAGATTATGATTATATTTAGATTTATATATGGTACGTATTTTTGTTTTAATATTATTCTTTTAAAACAAAGCACTCAACAGAGAAACTGGCGAGTAAAATCAACCTGTAAGGTATATTTACTTGGGGATTAAATACTTAAAATTCTATTAAATTCTTTGCATTTAATTTATTGGGGTACTTGAGGAATGTTGCTGAATTGCCACTATTAAGAGTCTTGAATTTTGCTACTTATTTTAATCTCAGGAGTATTGATGCGAAAATTACTAGTCAACTAAAGCTTTTCTAAGGAAAAGTAAATTCAGTCTTAATTCTTTACAGCAAAGAAGTTTTGAAATGTCTGGCACAAAAATCTACCTCTAATGTTTCTTGCATTTAGAAAACTTGGATAAAATGTGTACATTTAAATGACTTGGGTTAATGGTGTGATTTATTAAGCACTTTGAGTCAACTGTGTCAAAACCTTATATTGGAATATAAGAGTTGTGTTTTATGATTTATATAGGTAAGGATGTTTTTGAGGCCTTCTATAAGAAAGATTTAGCCAAGCGCCTTTTAGTTGGGAAAAGTGCATCTGTAGATGCTGAAAAATCAATGCTGTCCAAACTTAAACATGGTATGTTTGTCATTCTTCTGATCCTTTTCTTCTTTAATTTCTGAGAGAAAATATTAGCTTAATTTCTACTCTTTCAGTCAGTTGCCTCTTTCGTCAGTCATTGTAAGTTCATATGATTAAAAACATAAATTGAGTAAGCTCATGAGGTTTCCAACCTATTTACATATGCAGAGCTGTCGTGATTTTTTTAAAAAATAAAACATTGTTCTTGTTTTTAATCATTTGTATAAAATTTCCCATTTATCTTGTGCCTAAAAAGTAGATAAAGTTACTACAGGATTAAGATTTGACTCTGATTTAGTGGGGCATACACTTTGGGGTAAGGCTTTTTTTTATTCTTATGAATACTTACAGACCATATTTCATCCTAAAGTAAGTTTTACATTTCATGTTTTCAATTCTAAATTTCTTTGTTTTTAACCACTTTAAAATATTGTAAATGTACAAACATCTTTACTAGAATGTGGAGCTGCTTTCACCAGCAAACTTGAAGGAATGTTTAAAGACATGGAACTTTCTAAAGACATCATGATTCAGTTCAAACAGGTAAAAGTGAGTTAAACTCTTAATTCCTCCAACTTAAATGTATTTAGTAATCTTCTTACTTTGGTTTGTACTGAAGAGGATAAGTAGAAACTTGTATTTGTTATAAATACTTCATAGCAACTTAGATGATAGTCACAGTAGAAGAAAATAATCACCAATGAAATGTAAGTATATTTGATCTACTTCAAAATTTATTCTCAATATACTCCCGAAATAACACAAAAATAGAGATGAAATGTATTGAGCAGAAGAAGTCAGAACAGGAAAGGCTGTAGCTAGTGAAAGCAGGGCTTCTAGCATCTAATCACTGGTGGTTGCATGTTCAGAGCTAGTGATGGAGATGGAAGAGGTGATAGAGTGTTTGTATAAGGCCTTTGGGGACCTTGGGAATGAAACGCTAGATCTATATATTGTGCAGATGTTGGTAGAAGCTAGTTCTGAAACATTTACGATTATAGGTAATAGTGATAGCAAGACAGATTTTCCTCTCCTAGGGTTTTAACAGTGATTTCTTTACCACTATGTTATGATGAGAGATGAGAGTGGAAGGCTCAAGAGAAAGATCAGGGTTAGTAGGATCATGGGTCCTCTGTAGTAGCTACAGAATAGGGTTTACCTGCTTTGCCCTCTCCCCTTCTTCTTCCTCCGCCATTTCAGGTCACTCCCTGCAAACACACAGTGGAACAAGTGAAAAACCAGACACTTGGGCTGGCTGGTGGGCTGAGGAATGGGGGGTTGCTGCCAGGGTTTCCAAACCATGTAGGGGTCTCCAAAAATGGATACTGCAGGTGGTATGGGGAAAAGAATGGAGAAGAAATCCTATAACAGCCCAGTCATATGTGAGAAATTATTTAAGTTGTTAATGCCTCTGAAGGAGTCACTTGATCCTTGTGTACATAGTAGCAAAATGTTACCTGGTGTACTTCTCTGGCACTTTTAATATAGGCTTCATTTATAGTCCTTTTAATAGTTTTGCCTTTTATTTTAAAGATGGTCAGTATTCACATGTAGTTTTATAGTGAGGAACTTCTTGAATGGGTCATTTTTATGGCATGAAATGTATGCATTTTTATTTTTTAAGATCTCAGTGTGTGTTGATCTTATTGTAGTATATGCAGAACCAGAATGTACCTGGGAATATTGAATTAACTGTGAATATCCTGACAATGGGTTACTGGCCAACATATGTGCCTATGGAAGTTCATTTACCACCAGAGGTAAGAGTTACTGTTTTAAAAGTTTGTGTAAACACACCCACACCAAATGTCAAGTGTTTTTAATGTTTTATTCTTTTATTTATATTACTCTTGTACTTAGTATCATTAGAGCATAGCTTAAGATGCCAATTCCTGAGTTTGGAGCCAATGTCCTTGACTCTTCTTTCAGATCCCCAGATTGTATTAGTACCTGTCACTGCCCAACTCTCAAAAATTCTTGATGGTATATTACCTGGGCTGGAGGGTGGGATAGCTGAGTGATGGATACTTGAGTAAATCCGTCCTAACTCCTGGGGAAATGTCTTAACCCAAGACTGAAGCTTAGGAAAGGGGTTCAGGCTAGAGAGATAGATACTGAGTCCTTCATGAAGATGATCATAAAAGGCCAGGGAACAGATCTCCCTCATTAAGAGAGAAAATGTGGAAACAAGAGGAACAGGCCTAAGGCAGAACTTTGAAAAAGGCTCACAATTGGTAGGTGGTAGGAAGAGGAACCTATGAAGGAAACTAATGAAGAAACACTAGTGAGATAAAGGAACCAGCATGGTACAGAGGCACAAAAAGCATTGGAGATGAATGTTTCAGAAGAGGGGATGGGACTTCCCTGGTGGTCCAGTGGCTAAGACTCCCAGCTCCCAATGCAGGGGGCCCAGGTTCGATCCCTGGTCAGGGACTATATCCCATAAACTGCAACTAAGTTTATAAATAAATTTTTTTTTAAAAGGAGAGGATGATAAAATATTGCAGACAGATCAGAGACGGTAAATCTGATTAATACTATTAAATTTGGTGGTTATTACCTTACATCAAAGTGATCAGTGGCCCTATTGGATATAGTCTTTAAAACTTCCACACATTTTTACACATGTAAATATAAAAAAGTAGTGAATGTGATACTGGATACAGAGCTTAAATAAAGCATTATTTATTGTAGATGGTAAAACTTCAGGAGATTTTCAAGACATTTTACCTTGGCAAACATAGTGGCAGGAAACTTCAATGGCAATCAACTCTAGGACACTGCGTACTAAAGGCAGAGTTTAAAGAGGTAAGTGGATATTCCCCCAACTTAGTTTTCATCTTCATCTTTGATACTGAGATCATCCCTCTTAACTTGAAGGTTTTTAAGGTGTTTTATAACTTTGTCTTACATATGTGCATGACATGGTGATAGCTTGTCACAGCTCTGTGTATATGAATGCGGTCTTTTCCACACTTGATTGGGCTCTGCTGCAAAACAAAACCAGTAACTTTTCTCCCACATCCTTTCCCCACCTGTGGATGCAAAATTCAAGCTGCCACTTTTGACAGGAAACTTCTTTTTTTGTTGCTGGGAGCTAGAGAAGAGAGTGGGTGTTAAGGGGAACAGTTCTCATATCTAATTTCAAAAAATCCTACAGCTTTTCATGACTAATCTGAATCAGACAAATTGAAAATGCATTGAAATAGTGATTTCTTACTGCTGTAATAAATATGTGTAATGACACATAAAGCTGAGTTATTAATTTTCATTATTTTGTTGTTCTGTTTTAATTATAAGGCTTACAAAAGACCTGTAGAAAGGTCACTCAATCCTTCTTCCCTATTTTAGGCAGGATCACACCTAAACCCTCCGTTGAACATACTGGCTTTTCTGGATAATGTTAATCTGTTTTTTAAATCCACTAATTGAAAAATGCTCTTCCAGTAAGAGATTAGTTACTTGATTAATCTTCATGTGGTTTTTAAAAAAAGTGATGGCTAAACACTGTTGTTTCTCCAACAGGGTAAAAAAGAACTCCAGGTCTCTCTTTTTCAAACACTGGTGCTGCTAATGTTTAATGAGGGAGAGGAGTTCAGCTTAGAAGAGATCAAGCAGGCTACTGGAATAGGTTTGTAGCAAGCATTATTTGGTGTCCACTATGTGCAACCCACTTGATTAAGTGGTCTGGGGGACCCTAAAGAAATAATCCCTCTCCTCAGCACTTAGAACCATGGGGAAAGGGGGAAATGACACTTAAAATAATTTCACAACCAGTGAGTACCAATCTGTGGTTTTGACAGAGTGTGTTAGTTCATTGAAGCAAGAGATGACTGTGGACTGGCACAGTGGGGAGCGCCTTCATGAAGGAAGTAGGGTTTGAGCTGGGCCTTCAAATTTTAGTTATGTTGCAGGAGGAAATACCATGAGAAAAGGTATGGAGAAAGGAATGAGCACACCTTGGGCAGGAGTCATTTGGGCAGCTTGCCGAGAATCAGTAGATAGTAGGGCAGCTTGGAAGTTGAAGAGATTCCAGGCCAGAAGCTCGTGGGGTAATTCAGGCGAAAAGTGATAAAGAGCTTAGACTACAATGAGGCCAATGAGGAGAGAGACAAGGCCTCTGTAAGGAAGCAACTACTGGATACATGGAGGATGAAGGAGAGGAAAGAGTTAAAAGATGATTCCAGGATTTCTCACCAGAGGAGGTTGGTGGCTTCATGACTAACAGTTGGAAAGAAGATGAAGTTTTATGGGGAAGATGATGACTAAAATATTGGACATACTGAAATTGATGAGCATAAAAGAGCCAGGTGGAGGTAGCCTTTAAATGTGGGACTAGGGAAAAGTGGGATGTCATTTCTGAAGGTGTGATGGTGATCCACATGGAGTGATAATTGAAGCCTTTAGAGGATGACCAGGAAAAAAGCGATTGGATAGGATAAAGAGGATGTTGTTCATGAACCTTCAGGAAAGGAAACAATTGTAATGGATGGGTAGGGTAGAAGCTAGACTGAGGTTGAATATAGCTGTCCATGTTGATGTGCTAGTAACAGATAGCTAAACCACTCTTTCTTCTTCAGAGGATGGAGAGTTAAGGAGAACATTGCAGTCATTGGCCTGTGGCAAAGCCAGAGTTCTGGCGAAAAATCCAAAGGGTAAAGATATCGAAGATGGTGACAAGTTCATTTGTAATGATGATTTCAAGCACAAACTTTTCAGGATAAAGATCAATCAAATTCAGATGAAAGAAACGGTACTTTTTTTTGCATTCTCCTCATCCTTATGTACTGGAATTATATGTGTTCATAGTAAAGATTTATAGAGAAGATTTTAGCCTAGAATACCACCATCAGCATTAATATTATCTGGGCCTGTATCTAGCTCAGTGTATTTCAGTATTTGATTCTGCAGGGTTTTGCAGGGGGTAGGGGAGAAGGCAATGGCATCCCACTCCAGTGTTCTTGCCTGGAGAGTCCCAGGGATGGCAGAGCCTGGTGGGCTGCCATCTATGGGGTCGCACAGAGTCAGACACGACTGAAGCAACTTGGCGGCAGCAGCAGCAGGGGGTAGGGTATACACAGTTGGGCCTAATACTCAACATAGTTTTATATACTGCTTTTTGTGTATTTTAGGTCTTTATTTTTCCATGCTACTAAACATCTTGATAAAATGGGAGATGGCCACACAATATTCTTTTATGCAGCTGTAATAATTTATTCAGCCAATGTCTATTGTTGGGCAGTTAAATTTATAACTTGTTAGTATTATAAATAAAACAGCAAGGTACATCTCTGTACCTAAATCTTAATCTTTCTGATCTTTCCTTATAAATGTATCACGGAAGTAGATCTTTTGGGTTAAAAAGTGTGGACATTTTAAGAGTCTTAATACATTAATTTACACTAATAGCATGAGTGCCTGTCTCACTGTGCCCTCGCCAGCACTAAAGATATTTTCTTTTTCTTTCTCTGCCAGCTTCCTTGGTGAAAATGGAATGATTTAGTTAGTACTTTTTTGATCAACAGTAAATATTTCGTTTTTGTCATTTGAGTTTGTAAGAGACTTTTATAAAGGAAACCAGCAACTGCCGCATTTGCTGAAACCAGTTGGTTTCAGTCCCAACAAGGTTTAATGTAGTACTTGAGAAAAAGTTTTAATATGGGGTAGAGGTCAATGTGGGCTTCCCTGATAGCTCAGTTGGTAAAGAATCTGCCTGCAATGCAGGATACCCTGGTTCAATTCCTGGGTCGGGAAGATCTGCTGGAGAAGGGATAGGCTATCCACTCCAGTATTCTTGGGCTTCCCTTGTGGCTCAGCTGGTAAAGAATCCACCTGCAATGCGGGAGACCTGGGTCCGATCCCTGGGTTGGGAAGATCCCCTAGAGAAGGGAAAGGCTACCCACTCTAGTATTCTGGCCTGGAGAATTCCATGGACTGTATAGTCCATGGGGTCACAAAGAGTCGGACATGACTGAGCGACCTTCACTTTCATTTTCAGAGGTCCATGTTAAGCTTCCCAGGTGGCACTAGTGATAAAGAACCCACCTGCCAATGCCAGAGACATGAGAGACACAGGTTAATCACTGGGTCAGAAAGATCCCCTAGAGGAGGGCATGGCAACCCACTCCAGTGTTCTTGCCTGGAGAATCCCATGGACAGAGGAGCCTAGTAGGCTGTAGTCCATAGGGTCGCAAAGAGTCAGACATGACTGAAGTGATTTAGCATAGCACAGAGGTCAGTGTTGCAGACAAGTTCCTGTCTTGTTAACATTCACATCAAAGGTGTGATGTTCCCTTAAATTACCATGTCATTTTAAAACATGTATGCTGTATCAGAAAGAAGCTGACTACAAATTGCCCAAACTAGGGACTTCCCTGACAGTCCAGTGGTTAAGACTCTGTGCTTCCACTTCAAGGGTCATAGATTCGATCCCTGGTCGGGCAGTTTAGATCCTACAAACTGCACAGTGTGGCAAAAAATAAAAAAGCCCAAACTACTCTTAATTTAAGTACTAAAGAGGAACATGCTAGCTGTAACATTAAAATTGGTTAACTGGCTTTTTAAACTGTGCATTTCTGATTTATGTATTACAAAATAAAAATAAATTTTAAAGTTTGACTCTAAAAAAAAAGAAGTTTGACTCTAATTAGCTTAGCTGGGTGGTACCATATTTTGTTTGAGTCAGATGTCAGTGTCAGTCACTTTTACAGATAAGCTAATGTTATACAGAAATCTGGTCAGCAACTGCTTGTAACACATTAAGATTTTGAGAACAGAGTAAAAGGAAATGATACATTCTTCATCAGCTGTCTCTCTAGAAAAACCAAGATGGTATTTTTCTATTAACTAAAATTGGCATTACTTCATTGATACAGGACACTAGGACAAACAGGAATTATGTTTGTAGGGTATATTTTTTTGTCATTGTCTGTATTTGTGAGGTTTCTTTTGATAATTCAGCATATTTAAAGTGTTAATTGTGTCACGGCCCTAAAATGTACAGTTTTTGTAAGTATTTAGGTTTCACTTCAGGTACAGTTTCTAAGTTTAAAACTCTTTTTATTAGGTTGAAGAGCAAGCTAGTACCACAGAAAGAGTATTTCAAGATAGACAATATCAAATTGATGCTGCAATTGTTCGAATTATGAAGATGAGAAAGACACTTAGCCACAATCTCCTTGTTTCAGAAGTGTACAACCAGTTGAAATTTCCAGTCAAGGTAGGTGCTTCAGTATTTTGTTACTGAGCTGCTTATATATAAAAATTATATTGTTTTATATGTATGTATACATTAGGTTTTTAAGATACAAATCTTAAAAACATTGACTAAAACCTCAAGACCATTTACAGGGACAAAAGTTTTCATTTCTCATGCTCATATATATGATTTTTGAAAAAAAAAAACCTTTGTTGGCATATGTGGGCAGCTATGACAAAAGGGGAAAACAATTTATAAAAGCTCTTATACCTGAAACTTGAAATTTTCAAGTTTATTCACTTTAATATTTTTTTAGCTTCTTTGTTACTTAAAAAATTTTTTTCTCCTAAGAATACCTTGCTATTTGACAGATTTGGTTATTTTAATTAAGTCTTCTGTTTAGTTAGCTTGTGTAAGGGCCATTAAAAACCATACAGGCAATTATATTCCAATTTAATAAAACTCTATAATGTCATCATTAGGCATCTTTTTGTAAACTTTAGTGATAGTTCTGGCAAACTAAAATTAGTCATCACATGGCTATGTTTCAGTATAAATCCCCAGTAATAAAGCACTTTAGACAATGTGGTAGCGTACTGGACTGTATCTCATGTTTTCGAAGGTTCCCAGACTCTTGTGATGATAAATACTTGTTAGACTTTGGATAGACTCTTGGCTGTTTCACCTTTTGAGCTTGTTTTCCTCTTTTGTAAAATGGAGATGATAATAGTACTTACCTCATAGGATTATTGTGAAGCTTAAATGAGATGATACTTGTAAAAACTTAGCACTGGGCCTGACACATAAATGCTTGTTAGCTGACGATACTGTCTCCTCATGACCACGCTCTCACCCTCATCCTATGCCTTAACAATCATTTCACCTCCAGCCAGAGAGCTCACTGATACTAGCTAGCTAAGGAAGTTTTTAGGACCACTATAATAAATATGCTGATATTTTTGGTCTTTCGCCATAATTAAGAGCAAGTCATTTTGATTTTCAAACCTTGGAATTCACACTTCACTGAAATTTTGACTGCCCAATCAAACTACTTTCCCTCTAACTTTCTTGATCAAGTAGGCATTTTATACAATCTAAAAAGCTATTAGCAAGCAAGATTATATTCTCTTTAAGGCTAGATACAAAAGACAGTGGACTTTTGTTGCCCAACAGCTAAGAATGCAATTGAAAACAAGCTATAAGCTTTCTTAATTGATTTCTCAACAAGGAGAATTTAAAAATTAAAATCATTTTGGGCAAGTAACAGTTAAATCTTACATTAAACCTGAAATACAGAGATCTGAAATATGAAATGATAACTTCACTTATCAAGCCATTTGTTGTAGTAGTCTTATAAATAGTGATTTCCATAGTATATCTGTAATTTATAAAAATGCAACCTGACTTTGAATTTGAGTAAACTCTCAGAGAGAGTGGAGGACAGAGGAGCCTGGTGTGCTACAGTCCATTAGGTCTCAAAGAATTGAGCACAACTTGGCTACTCAACAACAACAGGAACAAAGCCTGGCTTTGAGAACCAGCTTTTTTCCAAATTTAGGATCTGGTTATCTTCTCAAACTATCTTAGCAAAACTAATAGCATTCTGTTTCCTTAAACTATAACATGTTCTTCGTGTGAAGTTATGATGGTCTTTTGTATTTGCGCAGAGAATAGCTGGTTCTTAGCAGATCTCTTTAAAATAGAGAATGTACTATATAACAATAGGACAAGATATGACAGTATATGTATAGTAGAAAAACATTTTTAACCTGATTTATTTTCATCATGCTTTCCTCTTTAAAATTAAGGAGAAGGGAGGAGGGAGGGGGGTTCAGGATGGGGAACACGTGTACACCCGTGGTGGATTCATGTTGATGTATGGCAAAACCAATACAATATTGTAAAGTAATTAGCCTCCAATTAAAATAAATAAATTTAAGTTTAAAAAAATAAAATTAAGGAGATTTGAAGGCTGTTGTTTTCTTTTTCTTTTAAATTGAGTATTGGTAAAGGGGCTTGCGCCAGTGGGTTATGAACTATGCACTGATAATTTACCTTCTCTTACAGCCTGCTGATCTTAAGAAGAGAATAGAATCTCTAATTGACCGAGACTACATGGAAAGAGACAAAGAAAATCCAAACCAGTACAATTACATTGCGTAAAATGTTGTTGGCCTTGAAGCAGTTGCTGTCATACACAATAGCCAGTGGCTAAACTAACCTGTTGTTGTTTGAATTCTTTTATACTACCAATGACCAAATGAAACAGTGTAATGGGAATAGTTGAGTGACTTTTCAGTGGTTAACATGCCCATTTAAAGAGTAATACTTACCTTTAAAAAGAATGTTGTTGAACTCTTTGCATGTTATTTAGTATGATGTGCAGAAAACTCTTTAAGAAAGTACCCGGTTTTCATGATTCCTATTTGGAACTGGGGAAGAGGTCCTTATGGCTATTAAAGAAGGAGGAGGGGGTTCTTATACACCATTTAATTATGAAGCAAAAGGTTTATTTGCTTAAAATGTCATTTAAAGATACTTAAACTGCATGCAAACTTTATTTACTGTACAGAGTTCTGGATGTATTTATCAAATAGAAAAACCACCCTGGACTTGATTGTTCACCTGTTTTGTGATTTCCCTTGAAGAGAAAAATATGTTGTCATAGCTCTTGATATTTTACTAAGTAATGTTCTGTTACACTGAAAGGGATGTTTTTAAAATTTTTATTTGAAAATAAGTTTTCAAGTAGAGGGACAGTTGCTTACATATTGTCTTGTATACACACATCCTAAAATGTTCCATTTATGAGATGTGTGTATATGGTTCAGCCCTGAGTTTACTGTGCTGATTAACAGGTACTTATAAAAATAGCTGAAATAGAAAATTGCTGATCAGTTGTGCTAGAAGAACATGGTAGGAGAGAAAAACCCAACTATTTCTTCGTATTAAAAATGAATATAATATGAACATTGCAAAAGAGACCAAACCCACATTTTGTAACTTTTTACAAGAGCAAAAATTCACAAACTAGTTTTCAACTTCCTTTAGACTTCAAAATTGTTTGGATAGTTTTGTCTTTGACTTGGACCAATTGTAGATTGTTACAGGCTTCCTGGGATTTAGCATTCCAATTTTCTCTACCAAAGTTTTTTTTGGAAGCACCTCAACTCTCCTTTGGAGAAGGCACTGGCAACCCACTCCAGTACTCTTGCCTGGGAAATCCCATGGATGGAGGAGCCTGGTAGGCTGCAGTCCATGGGGTCGCTAGGAGTCAGACACGACTGAAGCAACTTAGCAGCAGCAGCAACTCTCCTTTTTGTTGGCATATTAGTCTTTCCTGTTATCCTTATTTTAACTTCCTTAAAGCCCTAGATAGAACTAGATCCTCATTTTCCCCACACACCCCCTCATTGGGATTTCAAATTCTGTATTATGCTGATCTTATTCTTTGCAAAGTTGCTTGAAGGTAAAGAGTTCTCATAGCCACTGGACACCTGCTTTTCAGAGGAATGTCCTAGGATTGTTCATACATAGAAAACAGCAAAAGTATTGTTTTTTTCAAATTGATAATGTGAGTAAAAGCTTCTCTTTACCATCAGTGGTTTTTTGGTTTTGTATTTGGGGTTTTGTTTTGCTTCCTTGTTTGTTTTTCCTTGAAGTTTTGAAGGGAATTGATCTTGGAAGAGAAGCAGAAATTTTGTTTTGGTTTAGAAAAATCAGAACTGCTATTATGCTTTTTGCAGCAGTTTATTTCCTTGACTATTTGAAGCTATTGGGAAGAATACCTAGGTCCTAACCCTCAGCTGAGAAGACTTTCAGCTCTTGTGTTTGCTCTTGATTGATTTATTGAGTTCTCAAGGACCTGTGACCATATTTTTTTAAGCTGCCTGTTTTCTAATTGCATCAATTTACACACTGTTGTCTAATAATATGTGGTATTTAGAATGCCGCCTTAATTATTTTGAGCAGCCATTGCCTGTATTTTCTTAGCACCTCGTTGGTTTTCTTACATGAACTCATCTGACAGGGAAATGCAGCTTTTTTGTTTGCCCTCTCTGCATACTGGACCGTCTAATTCAGTGTTCTAACTAATCCCTGATGGTCTCTGAGCTACTGTTCTACCAGACTCAGTAGTTATGTGCTTCAGGAATTTTTCGGTAGAATTGGTCCTATTAGAATACTCTTGGTGTCACCTTTGTTATCTTAAAAGCTGGTCCCTTCGCTGAGGCTCTTAATGTTTTGAAAATCTGATGCTATTTCAGCTGAAAAAAATAGGTAAGACTGTTTTAAAAATTGAGGGAAGCCATTTAAGAAATGGAAAAGTAATCGCAAACAACATTGGGTAGTTGTGACTTTCAGTTCTGTATCAGTTGAATTTTTGTGCTCTTTTCCCTGTGTACGTGGTGGTTCTATTTTTCTCCAATAAAACTTTTTATTTAAAAAAAATTTCTGGAGCAGATCTTTAAAATTCAGATATTGTAAGAATGTTATAAAACCACAGAACTTAAAATCTTCTTCCTAATGATTAATGAATTCATAGTTGTCAGTGTTATTTTTAAAATTTCTCTTTATTTTTGTGGTGGTTTGATGATAATGCTATAGGAGTGTAGAGGGGAAGGGATGGTAATGGGTGATTTCTAGGAATCCTCAAGGTGAGTATGTATTCTTAACTGTCCTATTTTAGAAAAATCAAGCACAAGTATGACCATTGTTTCATCCAAATCTTTAAGTCAGATAGTTTATAAAGTCAATATGAAACTAGTCTAGATTAAACTTGAGAAGTTATTTGTTGTTTTTGTCACTAAGTTGTGTTTGACTCTTTTACAACCCCATGAAGTGACTATAGTCTACCGTGTTTCTCTGTCCATGGAATTTTCCAGGCAGGAATATTGGAATGAGTTGCTACTTCCTTCTTCAGGGATCTTCCTGACCCAGGGATTGAACCCAACCATATCTCCTACATTGTTAGGCCGGTTCTTACCATTCAGCCACTGAGGAAGCCCCAAAGTTGAGAAAGAAAGTGAAGTTGCTCAGTCGTGTCCAACTCTTTGTGACCCCATAGGACTGTAGCCCACCAGGCTCCTCTGTCCGTGGGATTTTCCAGGCAAGAATACTGGAGTGGGGTGCCATTTCCTTCTCGGAGATCTTCCCAACCCAAGGATCGAACCCAGGTCTCCCGCATTCTAGGCAGACACTTTACCATCTGAGCCACCAGGGAAGTCCTCAAAGTTGAGGATTGGTGTTTGTAAATATTTACTAGAATTCACCAATGGAGCTATCTGGTCCTGGGCTTGCTTTTATGGGGAATTTTTGATTATTTATTCAATCTCTCCACTTAACAGTTGTTTTTTTCTGATTTTCTATTTCTTCTTGAGTTGGTTTTAGTATTTTGTTGTAAAATAACTACTCTGACTTTTGTCTAGTATTTGCTTGGTATAGCTCTTCATTGCTTAACAGCCTTTCTTTATATTCTCATATTTTGGTGAGGCTCTTCATGTTAGATGAATTTTCTCATTTTTTCCCGTAATCTGACAAATTTTTGTCCTTTTTTTACATAATATACGTTAACATTTTTTTTTTACTTAAATATAGTTGACAATTTCTGTCCTTTAACTGGAAAAGTATATCTATTTGCATTTGTTTCTAACATCTTACTGATTGCTCTCTATCCTAATTTTCTTTGCTTTTTCTCCTTTCTCAGCTTTTAAAAAAAATACATATATTGAGTTCTGTTTGTTTACTTTCTTATTCCATTTTCCCCACTACTTATTTGGAAATTATATATTCTATTTCTTTTCTTTTACTGATTACCTTCAATATCTTAGTATGTGTGCTTAAAATCTAAAATGAATGTCTAAATTTTCCTCCCAATTAATATAAAGATGTTAGAAAACTTTAATACTGATCACCTCTTCCCCAACTTACACAGTATTATTGTCCAGTGCTTTAGTTTTGTCCTCTTTTTAAAAAATGAATACCGCAAATTAAAGCATTAGTCTCAAACACCACCTTCTCTGGGAAGCTTACCATAGCCATTGTATTTAAAATTTCAACTTGCCCACCAGCCATACCACACATTACCAATTCCACACTCACCCTACTTTTTTGCCTTTTTCACATATCATTTGTCACCTTTTACATGCTGTGCAGTTTACTTGTTAATGATACTCATGGCATATTGTCTGTTGAGAATAGAGTTTAAGCTCTATTAGGGTAGAGACCTTTGTTTTGTTCAAACGCTTAGGGAAGTCTCTAGCCATGGTACGTGCATTAGTTCCCTGTGGCTGCTGTAACAAATTACCACAGATGTCATGGCTTAAAACAACAGAAATCAATTCTCTCACAGTTCTAGCGGCCAAAAGTTGGAAATCAGCTTTACTGGGCTGAAGTCAAGGTGTTAGCAGGGCCACACTCCCTCTGGAGCTACATTCCTTGACTCATGTCCCTTTCTTCACTTTAAAAGCTGGTTCCATAGCATCTTTTCTCCGACTCTGCTTCTATCACCTGACTGACTGCTGTGTGTAATTTCTCTTTATGTGTGTGAGTCGCTCAGTCGTGCCCAACTCTGACCCCATGGACTGCAGCCCACCAGGCTCCTCTGTCCATTAGATTGTCCAGGCCAAGGATACTGGAGTGGGTTGCCATTTCTTTTTCCAGGGAATCTTCCCAACCCAGAGATTGAATCCAGGTCTCTTGCACTGCAGGCAGATTCTTTACCAACTGAGCTACAAGGGAAGCCTTTGGCATTTTGGATCCATCCAGATAATCCCAAAATAACTTCTCAAAATCCTTAAATCACATCTGTAAAAGCCCCTTTTCCAAATAAGGTGTGGCATTTTACATGTTCCAGGGATTAAGACCTAATATCTTTCAGTTCAGTTCAGTCGCTCAGTCATGTCCGACTCTGCAACCCCATGAACCGCAGCACACCAGGCCTCCCTGTCCATCACCAACTCCTGGAGTTGACTCAGACTCGCGTCCATCGAGTCAGTGATGCCATGCAGCCATCTCATCTTCGGTTGTCCCCTTCTCCTCCTGCCCCCAATCCCTCCCAGCGTCAGAGTCTTTTCCAATGAGTCAACTCTTCGCATGAGGTGGCCAAAGTACTGGAGTTTCAGCTTTAGCATCATTCCTTCCAAAGAAATCCCAGGTCTGATCTTCAGAATGGACTGGCTGGATCTCCTTGCAGTCCAAAGGACTCTCAAGAGTCTTCTCCAACACCCCAGTTCAAAAGCATCAATTCTTCGGCGCTCAGCCTTCTTCACAGTCCAACTCACATCCATACATGACTACTGGAAAAACCATAGCCTTGACTAGACAGACCTTAGTCGGCAAAGTAATGTTTCTGCTTTTGAATATGCTGTATTATTCAGTTTACTATAGCAGGTGATACATAATACATGCTAAATAAATGAACAATTTATTTTATACCAAGTATAGATTATATACTTGTCAGATTTTTCCTTCACCATCCTGGCATCTCAGAGCTTCTTTCTCAGTTAATTTTCTTTCCTTCTTGAAATACATCTTTTATAAATGTATTGGGTTGTAGGTATATTGTGTAAATTTGTTTTTTTCTTGACCAAGAACATTTTTTTTTTCAACTCTGTTTTGAAATGTTATTTTTCAAGCCACACAATTCTTGGTTGCCTGTTATTTTTTCTCAGCACTTGGAAGATACCATCATACTGCCTTCCAGGTTCCATTATTGTGATAAAGAATCTGCCCGTTACCCTCATTTTTTTCCTTTACAGATGATCATGACTTATCAGTCTGATTACAGTTTAGATTGCCTCTTTGCAGCAGATGTTGTGCAGTTTCAGTATGGAGAACTGTGGATTTGCTTTTATTTATCCTTGGCATATAATAGTGCTTCATTTGCATGTGAATTCATGTCTTAAATTAGTTCTGAAAAAATCTCAACCATTATTTTGTTTTTCAACTATTGCCTCCTCCATTCTTTCTCCTTTCTCCCCCTGAACTTAAGTCAGACATACAAAGCTTATTTTATTTACCATGTCTCTCTCTCTCTCGTATTTTCAAACCGTAAGGCTGCATTCTTGGTAATTTCTTTAGAACTGTTTTCCAATAAACTAATTCTGTCTTCAGTGCCCAATCTTCTGTTTAATTCATCTACTGAACTTTTAAACAGTTTGCATTTTTTTAATTTCTAAAAATCCTGTTTGCTGCTTTTATAAATCTACCTGATCATTTCGATAGTCTGCTGTTGATGGCTCATTTTTGTGGTTCTTTCAATTAAATATTTTTTTTTACATTAGCAACTTTGTTTTCTGTATCAGGTAATTCCAATATCTAAAGCACTTGAGGGATATGTACTTGTTTATTATTTCTGAGAATTCATTGAGAGTGGTTTGTTTCCTTGCATATTTGTTATCATCCCTGTTGTGATTTTAATTTTCATTTTCTTGATTACTAATAAGGTTAAGCATGTTTTTCACATATTAATTTAGCCATATGGATTTCCTCTTTTGTAGTGTTCAAATATTTTGCCATTTTTCTTATAGTCTGTCTTATCCTTTTCTTAATTTTTCTCTTTGTTTTGGGGGGTTTCTTTGTTTGTTTGGTTTTGGTTTTGGGTTTTTTTTGTCGCTTCACTTAACTTTCGAGATCTTAGTTCCCCAAGCTGGGATTGAACCCAGGCCATGGCAGTGAAAATGCTGAATCCTAACCACTGGAATGTCAAGGAATTCCCTCTGATTTCCTGTTTGAATAACATTTTTGGTATCCACTTGTTTGTACTTTTCCCATTTTCTTCCTGTATTGGTTTCTAGTTTCATGCCATTATGATTGGGGAAAAAAATGCTTGATATAGGGTGTTCCCTGGTTGCCTAATGGTTAGGAATATTAGCTTTCAGTCTGTGTGTGTCCTTGCAGTCTGTCTGACTCTTTGTGATCCCATGGACTGTAGGCCACTAGGCTCCTCTGTCATGGAATTCTCCAGGCAAGAATACTGGAATGGGTTGCCATGCCTTTTTCCAGGGTATCTTCCCAACTCAGGGATTGAATCCAAGTCTACTGCATTAGCAGGCAGATTCTTTACCATCTGAGCCACTGGGGAAGCCCTTCGTCCTGAAGTGAGTCTCTTGCAGGCACCATATTGAAATATATGGGTTTTTTTTTTTAAATCAAATCACCCTATGTCTTTTGATTGGCAATAACTCGATGTGGTTAAGAACTCTTTATTATTACTTAAAATAATTATTGATCCATGGAGTTGCAAAAAAGTTGGACACAACTTAGCAACTGAAACAACAACATTTTACTTATTACCAGTTTATCACTTGTTTTCCAGTTGTTTTTGTAGTTCTCTGTTTATTTCTTCTGTTTCATCCCGTGTGGTTTGATGATTTTCTTTAGTAGTATTCTTGAGTACCTATCTTTTTAGTTTTTGTGGATGTTTTGTTTTTAATTACTGTTACCATAGGGTTCATATATGTTGACCTATAATTATATCTATTCATTTTAAACTGGTAGTCATTTAAATTCAAACACATTCTAAAAGATAGCATCTTTTTTTACTCCCTTCCATTCCATTTTGTATTTTTGATGTCCTATTTTATATCTTCATGCTTATCCCTTAGTTGTTTTAGTTTTTATGAATTTTTGTCTTTCTATATTCAAACTGGCCTATTTAAGTGGTTGATTTTCAGTCCTTACTGTATAATTGCCTTTCTGAATGGGATTTTCCCTTTCCTGTAGATTCTTTTTATCCACTTGGAGAATTTTTTCAGGGTAGCTTTAGTATTGATGAATCTTTTAGATTTTGCTTACCTTAGAAGGTCCTTTATCTCATTTTCTTTTCTAAATGATAATCTTTTTTAACTTTTCATTTTATATTGGAATATAGCTGATTAACAATGTTGTGATAATTTCAGGTGGACAGTGAAGGGACTCAGCCATATGTATACATGTATCCATTCTCCTCCAAACTCCCCTCTTATCCAGACTGCCATATAACATTGAGCAGAGTTCCCTGTTCTATACAGTAGGACCTTGTTGGTTATCCATATAAATGATAATCTTATTGGGTAGAGTATCCTAGGTTATAGGTTTTTCCCTTTCAGCACTTTAAATATATCGTGCCATTCCCTACTGGCCTGCAAAGTGTCTGCAGAGAAATAAATTGATGGCCTTACGGGGATTCCCTTGTACATGACTCTTCGTTTTTCTCTTGCTTCCTTTAAAACTCATTCCATGTAAAATGCTGAATTTTTCCCAAACAGGGATTGAACCCATGCTCCCTGCAGTGGAAGCATTGAATCTTAACCACTGGACCACCAGGGAAGTCTCAAGAACTCTTTATTTTTAACTTTTACCATTTTAATTATGATATGTCGTTGTGTGGATCTTGTTTGGGAATGTCTGTGCTTCCTGTACAGATGTTTCCTTCTTCAGATTTGGGAAAATTTCAGCCATAATTTCATTAAATACATTTTCAATCTTCTCTCTCCTCCTGGGACCCTTATAATGCAAATGTTGGTACACTTAATGTTATCCCAGAGATCTCTTAAATTGGTTTCAATTTTAAAATTTTCTCGTGGTCTTAATGTGTAAAACTATAAAACTTTTGGGAAAAAAACAGGGAAAAATCTATGGGGACTTATGCTAAAATGTTCTCAGATCAAATCAAAATATGATTTGATTCATAAATGGAAAAAGTGATGAATTAGACTTAGTATTAATTGAACATTATTTTTACCACTTTTACTGGTTTATTAACTGTTCTGAAGGTATTTTAGTGGTTACTTTAGATTTTATAGTCATACAATTTAACCTGTCATATTCTACTTTGGGGTGATAACTATATCACTTCATTTATACTATAAGAATCACATTCTATTTACATATTTTATAAACTACATGAAATGCTGTTACTGTTTTTGTTTTAAATCAAATATAAAGAGATTTAAATGATTTTTTAAACTCTTGCATATTGAGACTTCCCTGGTGATCCAGTGGCTAAGACTGCACTCCCAATGCAGGGAGCCCGAGTTCAATCCCTGGTCAGGGAACTAGATCCCACATGCCACAGCTAAGAGTTTGCATGCCGCAACTGAAAGATCCTGCAAGCCACAATGAAGATTGAAGAACCATGACAGCTAAATAAGTAAATAAAAAAAAGTTTTTTAGTCTTACATATTTACCCATGTAGTTATCATTTGCAAAGCTGTTCATTCCCTACGTAGATCCAGATTTCCACCTAGCATAATTTTTCTTCTGTCTGAAGGACATCATTGAACATTTCTTTTAGTGGGGGATCTGTTGGTAATGAGTTCTTTCTGGTTTTTTTTTTTATGTCTGAACATACTTCACCTTCATTTTTAGAAGATATTAGATACAGAATTCTAGGTTTATAGTTTTTTTTCTTTTAATATTTTCAATGTTTTATTCCACTGCCTTCTTGTTTGCATGGTTTCCAGTGAGAAATCTGATGTCATTCTTTGTGTACAAAACCTCTTTTTTTCTCTTTTAAGTTTTTTTGTTTGCCACATGTTTTGAACTGTTTCATTATGATGTTCCTTATGGTAGTGTTTCTTCCTGTTGTAATTTGGGGTTCATCGAGCTTTTTGGACCTGTGAGTTTATAGTAGTCATAAAGTTTGGAAACTCTTTTGCCTTTTTTTCAGACATTTTCTCGCTCTCTCCCTTCTTTATGAACTTCAGTTAGGCCATTTAAGATTCTCTCACAGTTCATTTATGCTTTTTGGTCTTGTTTTTCTGTTTCCTTTTTTTTTCTTGGCCATGAGGTATGCAGGATCTTAGTTTCCCAACCAGGGATCAAACCCTCACCCCCTGCATTGAAAACTCTGAGTCTTAACCACTGGACTGCCAGGGAAGTCCCTTTATATTTCCTTTTGGATAGTTTTGTTTGTTGCTTGTTTATGTTCAAAAGCAGTTTTATTATTACAGTTTTCATTTTATATCTCAAAATGGGTCAAAAATAAATGAGCTGTTAAAGACTTGGGTTAAGGATCACTGCTGTTATTTGCAAATGGATCCATCTTAAGATAAAATGATTCAATGATCATATACATCTGATATTTAACTGTTATAAACTACATTGTTCTATATAATGTGTTCAAATTATTCAATATACAATATTCAAATTTGAAGTATTCAAGAACATGGCAAATATTTAATAGAATAAGTACTTTATTTCTTGCTTTAAAACATTAATGCAGGTAGCATTTATCTAGGTTACAAACTAAATAGGTGATAACAAGAAAATAATCTGCACAACTCAACTTTAAAAGAAGAGTCTTGGGACTTCCCTGGTAGTCCAGTGATTAAGAATCTTCCTTCAACATAGGGGACACATGTTTGACCCCTGATTGGAGAACTAAGGTCTCATGTGCTGCAGGGCAACTAAGCCTATGTGCCAGCAACCAAGAGCTGGAAGAGCCCATGTGCTATGAATAAGACCCAATGTGGCTAGATAAATAGTAAAAATAAACGAGTCTCTTAATGGCTTTATTTTTATGTATAGATCCCTCGCCACTGAAAAGAATGTTTCTCATCTATGAACAATTCTAAAGAAACCCAGTAAAATTAATTTTCTGGATATAATTTTATACTATTTTAAGACTTTCAGTAAATAGTTTGAATTCTCTAAGTTTATTAGCAAGAAATCAGGAGTTATAAATTAGGACCCATGAATAAATCACTGTATGATTTCTCAAGCTTTGGATCATATAATGTTTATTTTAATTTTTCTCTGCTTTTCTAGATCTGCCTGTTTTCTCTTTTTTATTATTACTATTAATTTATTTGGCTGTGTCAGGTCTTAGTTTCAGCACACGGACTCTCTAGTTGTGGTTCATGGCCTCCAGAGCACAGAGGCCCAGTAGTTGCAGTACTCGGGTATAGTTGTTCCATGGATGTGGGATCCTAGTTCCTTAATCAGGGATCTAACCTGTATCCCCTGCATTGCAAGGTGGATTCTTAACGACTGGATCACCAAGGAAGTCCCTCCTGCCTGTTTGCAAGGATAAATACACCAACAATAAGAGGGAGGGTGTACTACATTATATAATTTTTTATATAATTATTTATTTTTGGCTTTGCTGAGTCTTCGTAGCTGCACAGGCTTTTATCCAGTTGGGCCGAGTGGGGGTTACTCTCTGGTTGCAGTCCACAGGCTTCTCATTGCCATGCTTCTCTTGTTGCAGAGCATGGGCTCTAGGGCGGGTGGGCTTCAGTACTTGCAACTCCTAGGCTCTACAGCACAGGCTCAGTAGTTGTGGTGCACAAGTTTAGTTGCTCTACAGCATGTGGGATCTCTAGGCCAGGGATCAAACTTGTGTCTCCTGTGTTGCCAGGTGGATTCTTTACAACTGAGCCACCAGGGAAGCCCTAAAGAAAAGGTAAGCCATCAGATTGATTATATTCTTTCTAGCCAAAGATGGAAAAGCTCTATACAGTCAGCAAAAACAAGACTGGGAACTGACTGTGGCTCAGATCATGAACTCCTTAGTGCCAAATTCAGACTTAAATTGAAGTAGGGAAAACCACTAGACCATTCAGGTATGACCTAAATCAAATCCCTTACGATTATACACTGGAAGTGACAAATAGATTCAAGGGATTAGATCTGATAGACGGAGTGCATGAAGAACTATGGACAGAGATTCCTGACATTGTACAGGACGCAGTGATCAAGATCATCGCCAAGAAAAAGAAATGCAAAAAGGCAAAATGGTTGTCTGAGGACGCCCAACAAATAGCTGTGAAAAGAAAAGAAGTGAAAAGGAAAGATATACCCATTTGTATGCAGATTTCCAAAGAAGAGCAATGAGAGAGAAGAAAGCCTTCCTCGATGATCAATGCAAAGAAATAGAGGAAAACAATAGAATGGGAAATACTAGAGAACTCTTCAAGAAAAATTAAAGATACCAAGGGAATTGTGATCCACACAGTCAGAGGCTTTGCCATAGTCAATAAAGCAGAAATAGATGTTTCTCTGGAACTCTTGCTTTTTCGATGATCCAGCGGATGTTGGCCATTTAATCTCTGGTTCCTCTGCCTTTTCTAAATCCAGCTTGAACATCTGGAAATTCACAGTTCACGTATTGCTGAAGCCTGGCTTGGAGAATTTTGAGCATTAGTTTGCTAGCATGTGAGATGAGTGCAATTGTGTGGTAGTTTGATCATTCTTTGGCATTGCCTTTCTGGGATTGGAATGAAAACTGACCTTTTCCAGTCCTGTGGCCACTGCTGAGTTTTCCAAATTTGCTAGCATATTGAGTACAGCACTTTCACAGCATTATCTTTCAGAATTTGAAATAGCTCCACTGGAATTCATCACCTCCACTAGCTTTGTTCATAGTGATGCTTCCTAAGGCCCACTTGACTTCACATTCCAGGATGTCTGGTTCTAGGTGAGTGATCATACCATCATGATTATCTGGGTCTTGAAGATCTTTATTGTACAGTTCTGTGTATTCTTGCCACCACTTTTTAATATCTTCTGCTTCTGTTGGATCCATACCATTTCTGTCAATAAAGATTGAGTCCATCTTTGCATGAAATTTTCCCTTGGTATCTCTAATTTTCTTAAAGAGATCTCTAGTCTTTCCCATTCTATTGTTTGCCTCTATTTCTTTGCACTGATCACTGAGGAAGACTTTCTTATCTGTCCTTGCTGTTCTTCAGAACTCTGCATTCAAATGGGTATATCTTTGCTTTCACTTCTCTTCTTTTCACAGCTATTTGTAAGGCCTCCTCAGACAGCCATTTGCTTTTTTGCATTTCTTTTTCTTAGGGATGGTCTTCATTCCTGTCTCCTGTACAGTGTCATGAACCTCCATCCATAGTTCATCAGGCACTCTGTCTATCAGATCAAATCCCTTGAATCTATTTGTCACTTCCAGTGTAAGGGATTTGATTTAGGTCATACCTGAATGGTCTAGTGGTTTTCCCTACTTTCTTCAATTTAAGTGTGAATTTGGCAATAAGGAGTTCATGATCTGAGCCACAGTCAGCTCCCAGTCTAATTTTTGCTGACTGTATAGAGCTTCTCTATCTTTGGCTGCAAAGAATATGATCAGTCTGATTTCAGTGTTGGCCATCTGGTGATGTCCATGTATAGAGTCTTCTCTTGTGTTGTTGGAACAGGGTGTTTGCTATGACCAGTGCATTCTCTTGGCAAAGCTCTGTTAGCCTTTTCCCTGCTTCATTCTGTACTCCAAGGCCAAATTTGCCTGTTACTCCAGGTGTTTCTTGACTTCCTACTTTTGCATTCCAGTCCCCTATAATGAAAAGGACATCTTTTTTGGGTGTTAGTTCTAAAAGGTCTTGTAGGTCTTCATAGAACCATTCAACTTAAGCTTCTTCAGTGTTACTGGTCGGGCCATAGGCTTGGATTACCCTGATATTGAATGGTTTGCCTTCAAAATGAACAGAGATCATTTTGTCGTTTTTTGAGATTGCATCCAAGTACTGCATTTTGGACTCTTGTTGACTATGATGGCTACTCCATTTCTTCTAACGGATTCTTGGCCACAGTAGTAGATATAATGGTCATCTGAGTTAAATTCACCCATTCCAGTCCATTGTAATTCACTGATTCCTAAAATGTCAACGTTCACTCTTGCCATCTCCTGTTTGACCACTTCCAATTTGCCTTGATTCATGGACCTGACATTCCAGGTTCCTATGCAATATTGCTCTTTACAGCATCGGACCTTGCTTCTATCACCAGTCACATCCGCAGCTGGATATTGTTTTTGCTTTGGCTCCTTCCCTTCATTCTTTCTGGAGTTATTTCTCCACTGATCTCCAGTAGCATATTGGGCACCTACCAACCTGGGGAGTTCCTCTTTCAGTATCCTATCATTTTGCCTTTTCATACTGTTCATGGGGTTCTCAAGGCAAGAATACTGAAGTGGTTTACCAATCCCCTCTCCAGTGGACCACATTCTATCAGACCTCTCCACCATGACCCATCCATCTTGGGTGGCCCTACAAGACATGACTCATAGTTTCATTGAGTTGGACAAGGCTGTGATCCATGTGATCAGATTGGCTAGTTGTCTGTGATTGTGGTTTCAGTCTGTCTGCCCTCTGATGCCCTCTCTCAGTGCCTACCATCTTACTTGGGTTTCTCTTACCTTGGACATGGGGTATCTCTTCACGGCTGCTCCTGCAAAGTGCAGCCGCTGCTCCTTACCTTGGACATGGAGTATCACCTCATGGTTGCCACTACTGACCTTGGACGGTGGGGTATCTTACCACTCATATCTATGTATATTGTGAAGGAGTTTCCACCAACACATCCATCACCTCATTATTTACTTAATTATACAATACAGTGTTAACTATAGTGACCATGTTCTATATTAGGTCCTCAGACCATGTTTATCTTATAATGGAAAGTTTGTATCCCTCTACCAACAATTCCAGCCCCTGGAAACAATTTTTCTACTCTCTTCTTATGAGTTTGACTTTTAAAAAAAAATTCCACAGTAGTGATTTCATACAGTATTTGCCTTTCTCTGTCTTATTTCTCTTCAGGGCATAATGCCCTCAAACACCATCCGTACTGTCACAATTGGGAAGATTTACTTCTTAATCATAACAACAATATTCCATGAGATTATATATATATATATCTCCATTATATATGGACAAGTATGTATATCCATATATATATATATATATATATATATATATATATATTTGTCCATATCCTTGTCCATTCATCTGTTGATAGGCATTTAGATTTTTTCTATACTTTGGCTATTGTGAGCAATGCTTCAGTGAACATGGGAGGGCAGATATCTCTGAGATCCTGTATTCATTTCCATTGGATCTAAACCCAGAAGTGGAATTGCTGAATCATATGGAAAGACTATTTTTAAGTTTTTGAGGAACCTCCATACTGTTTTCACCTGTGGCTGCACCAATTTACCTTCCCACCAATAGTGTGTAAGTATTTCCTCTTCTCTACATCCTCTCCAGCATTTGTTATTTGTAGACATTTTGTTGATTTGTATTCCTTTTAACAGGCATGAGGTGACATCTCATTGTTTTGATTTGTGTTTCGTTGATGCTTAATGATGTTGAACATCTTTTATTATACCTGTCGGCCATTTGCATGTCTTCTTTAGAAAAATAGCTGTGCAGTTCCTCTGCCCATTTATTGATTGGATGTTTTGTTTTTGTTTTGTTTCTGTTGAATTCTATGAGTTCTTTAGTTTATCAATCTAGGTCTTACATTAAAGTCTTTAATCCGTTTTGAGGTGATATTTGTGCATGGTATAAGATAGGGGTCTAATTTCATTCTTTTTTGTCAGATATTTTCAATTGCTATACCTTTAAGATCACTAATATGTTCTTTCACAATGTCTAATTTGCAGTTAATTCCATCTGGTATATATTTCATATTAAACATTGTAGTTTTTATCTCTGTGAGTTCATTTTGTGTCTTTTCTTTATCTTCCATGTGACTACTTAATTTTTTGAACATATGAAATACAGTTATAACTGGTTTAATATTTCCCGCTCCTTCTAACATTTCTGCTTTGTTTTTGATCAATTGATTATGCTCCTCCTCATGGGTTGTGTTTCCTTGCTTCTTTGCATGTCTAGTAATTTTAATTGGATGCTGGGCACTGTCAATTTTACCATTTGGGTCTTGTATATTTTTGTACTACTATGAATCTTCTTGAGACTTCTACTGTTAATTATTCTCCACTACTCCAGCAAGACTTATCTGTCTCCTCAATGCCCTGTGAGTCACGAGGTTTTCTATTCAGGCTGGTGGGAACAGGCACTATTCCTGGCCTTACAGGAGCACCACGCATTGTTTGTTCACATTCTTTCAGATGGTCCTCTTCTCTGTGGGTTATTTTCCTCACATGAATGCACTGCTTACTTTTCTGCTGAACACTTGAGGGGCGACACCTGCAGATCTTTGGAGATCCACCTCTGTGCAGTTCTCTCCTCTCTCTGATTCTGTCTTAGGTGCTCCAGTTGCCGTGGAGCCTCCAGATGCTCATCTATGTCTACTCAGTCTAGGAAGTCTGCCAGGCTGCCTTGGTTCACCTTTTTTGGTAAACAAAACTGGCTCCATGGACCTGTGACAGTAGCGCAGGGCCCCAAGCTTCAAAAGGGCCCATGTTTGGCTTTAATACTCTGTGGCCACCATCTTGAACTTCATAATAATTTTACTTTTGTGTTTTGTGAGTGAAATCCCATGAGACAAAAGAGCATACACTGGGGGCTTGGAGCCTGGGTTCACACGCTGCCCTTCCTCTCTCTGTTTTACTACTTCTTTGGATAGTTTCTTGCCAACCACTCTCTCTCTAGCACCCAGCCTCCTCCCTCATCTGCTCACCTAACAACTAATGCTGCTGTCTGTCAGCAGTGGGGGCTTGGGCATGGGTACAAGGAAGTTCAGTTCAGTTCAGTCGCTCAGTCATGTCCGACTGTTTGTGACCCCATGAATCGCAGCACGCCAAGCCTCCCTGTCCATCACCAACTCTCAGAGTTCACTCAGACTCGCATCCATCGAGTCAGTGATGCCATCCAGCCATCTCTGTCGTCCCCTTCTCCTCCTGCCCCCAATCCCTCCCAGCATCAATATCTTTTCCAACGAGTCAACTCTTCGCATGAGGTGGCCAAAGTACTGGAGTTTCAGCTTTAGCATCATTCCTTCCAAAGAAATCCCAGGTCTGATCTCCTTCAGAATGGACTGGTTGGATTTCCTTGCAGTCCAAGGGACTCTCAAGAGTCTTCTCCAACACCCCAGTTCAAAAGCATCAATTCTTCGGCGCACAGCCTTCTTCACAGTCCAACTCTCACATCCATACATGACTACTGGAAAAACCATAGCCTTGACTAGATGGACCTTTGTCGGCAAAGTAATGTCTCTGCTTTTGAATATGCTGTCTAGGTTGGTCATAACTTTCCTTCCAAGGAGTAAGCGTCTTTTAATTTCATGGCTGCAATCACCATCTGCAGGGATTTTGGAGACCCCAAAAATAAAGTCTGACACTGTTTCCACTCTTTCTCCATCTATTTCCCATGGAATGATGGGACCGGATGCCATGATCTTAGTTTTCTGAATGTTGAGCTTTAAGCTAACTTTTTCACTCTATTTACTTTCATCAAGAGGCTTTTTAGTTCCTCTTCACTTTCTGCTGTAAGAGTGGTGTCATCTGCATATCTGAGATTATTGATATTTCTCCTGGCAATCTTGATTCCAGCTTGGGTTTCTTCCAGTCCAGCGTTTCTGATGATGTCAGGATCAAATGCTTGTCCTTGTGGCATCTCAGGTAGGGGCATGGTGGCAACCATCCCTACCACAAGCTGGCAGCATCATGGGAGATTCAGCTAAGATGAACCTCTTGCCTACTTTCTTAGTTATCTACCCATCTTGGCACAGAAGTTTCAGTACTCTTGGGGGCTGCCCATCCACAGTGGTTTGGGGTATCAGATCCATGGGAAGTGGAGATTCCTGGCTTACCTTTCTGAGGGCACTGACTCAGTGGTTGGTATGCAAGATGGCAAAAATGGTTGTCTGAGGAGGCCATAGAAATAGCTGAGAAAAGAAGAGAAGCAAAAGGCAAAGGAGAAATGGAAAGATATACACAACTGAATTCAGAGTTCCAAAGAATAGCAAGGAGAGACAAGAAAGCCTTCTTAAGTGAACAATGCAAAGAAATAGAGGAAAACAATAGAATGGGGAAATTTAGAGATCTCTTCAAGAAAATTAGAGATACCAAGGGAACATTTCATGCAAATATGGGCTCGATAAAGGATAGAAATGGTATTAACCTAACAGAAGCAGAAGAGACTAAGAAGAGGCAGCAAGAATACACAGAAAAACTGTACAAAAAAGGTCTTAATGACCCAGATAACCATGATGGGTCCATCATTCACCTAGAGCCAGATATCCTGGAATGTGAAGTCAAGTCAAGTGGAAGTATCCCTACAAACAAAGCTAGTGGTGGTGATGGAATTCCAGCTGAGCTATTGAAAATCCTAAAAGATGATGCTGTCAAAGCATTGCACTCAATATGCCACCAATTTGGAAAACTCAGCAGTGGCCGCAGGACTGGAAAAGGTCAGTTTTCATTCCAGTCCCAAAGAAAGGCAATGCCAAAGAATGTTCAAACTACCACACAATTGCACTCATCTCACATGCTAGCAAGGTAATCCTCAAAATTCTTCAAGCTACACTTCAGCAGTATGTGAACTGAGAAATTTCAGATGTACAAGCTGTATTTAGAAAAGGCAGAGGAACCAGAGATCAAATTGCCAACATCTGTTGGGTCATCGAAAAGGCAAGAGAATTCCAGAAAAAACATCTTACTTCTGCTTCATTGTCTATGTTAAAGCCTTTGACTGTGCGGATCACAAAAAACTGTGGAAAATTCTTCAAGAGATGGGAATACCAGACCACCTTACCTGCCTCCTGAGAAACCAGTATGGAGATCAAGAAAGGACAGTTAGAACCAGACATGGAACAATGGACTGTTTCCAGATTCGGAAAGGAGTACATCAAGGCTATGTCACCCTGCTTATTTAACTTGTATGCAGAGTACATCATGCAAAATACCAGGCTAGATGAATCACACCCTGGAATCAACATTGCTGGGAGAAACATCAATAACCTCAGATATGCAGATGACACCCCCTAATGGCAGAATGTGAAGAGCAACTAAAGAGCCTCTTGATGAACATGAAAGAGGAGAGTGCAAAAGCTGGCTTAAAACTCAGCATTCAGAAAACTAAGATCATGGGAACTTCCCTGATGGTCCAGTGGCTAAGATCCTGTGCTCCCAATGTAGGGAGCCCAGGTTCGATCCCTGGTCAGGGAACTAGATCCCACATGCTGCAACTAAGGCCTGGCAAAGTCAAATAAATAAGTAAAAATAAATATTATTTAAAAAAAAAACCCTAAGATCATGGTATCTGGTCCCATCACACCATGGCAAGTGTGTGTGTGTGTGTGTGTGTGTGTGTGTGTGTGTGTGTGTGTGTGTGTGAGTTGCTTGGTCATGTCTGACTCATTGCAACCCCATGGACTGAAGCTCGCCAAGCTCCTCTGTCCATGGGATTCTGGCAAATAGATGGGGGAAAAAATGGAAACTGTGACAAGCTTATTTAACTTATATGCAGAGTACATCATGAGAAACGCTGGACTGGAAGAAACACAAGCTGGAATCAAGATTGCTGGGAGAAATATCAATAACCTCAGATACACAGATGACACCACCCTTATGGCAGAAAGTGAAGAGGAACTAAGAAGCCTCTTGATGAAAATGAAAGAGGAGAGTGAAAAAGTTAGCTTAAAGCTCAACATTCAGAAAACTAAGATCATGGCATTCAGTCCCATCACTTCATGGGAAATATATGGGGAAACAGTGGAAACGGTGTCAGACTTTATTTTGGGGGGCTCCAAAATCACTGCAGATGGTGATTGTAGCCATGAAATTAAAAGATGCTTACTCCTTGGAAGGAAAGTTATGACCAACCTAGATAGCATATTCAAAAGCAGAGACATTACTTTGCCGACAAAGGTCCGTCTAGTCAAGGCTATGGTTTTCCCAGTGGTCTTGTATGGATGTGAGAGTTGGAATGTGAAGAAAGCTGAGTGCCAAAGAATTGAGGCTTTTGAACTGTGGTGTTGGAGAAGGCCCTTGAGAGTCCCTTGAACTGCAAGGAGATCCAACCAGTCCATCCTAAAAGAGATTGGTCCTGGGTGTTCATTGGAAGGACTGATGCTGAAGCTGAAACTCCAATACTTTGGCCACCTCATGTGACGAGTTGACTCATTGGAAAAGACATTGATGCTGGGAGGGATTGGGGGCAGGAGGAGAAGGGGATGACAGAGGATGAGATGGCTGGATGGCATCACTGACTCGATGGATGTGAGTCTGAGTCAACTCTGGGAGTTGGTGATGGACAGGGAGGCCTGGTGTGCTGCAGTTCATGGAGTCTCAGAGTCAGACACGACTGAACAACTGAACTGAACTGTGACAAGCTTTATTTTCTTGGGCTCTAAAATCACTGTGGACAGTGACTGCAGCCACGAAATTAAAAGATGCTTGCCCCTTGGAAGAAAAGCTATGACAAACCTAGACAGCATATTAAAAAACAGAGACATCACTTTGCCAACAAAGGTCTATATAGTCAGAGCCATGTTTGTTTGTTTTTTTTTTTCCCAATTGTCCTGTACAGATGTGAGGGTTTGGACCACAAAGAAGACTGTGTGCCAAAGAACTGATGCTTTTGAACTGTGGTGTTGGAGAAGACTCTTGAGAGTCCCTTGGACTGCAAGGAGATCAAACCAGGCAATCCTAAAGGAAATCAGTCCTGAATATTCACTGAAAGGACTGATGCTGAAGCTGCAGCTCCAATAATTTGGCCACCTGATGTGAAGAATTGATTCATTGGAAAAGACCCTGATGCTGGGAAAGATTGAGGGCAGGAGGAGAAGGGGATGACAGAGGATGAGATGGTTGGATGGCATCACTGACTCAATGGACATGAGTTTGAGCAAACTCTGGAGAGATGGTGAAGGACAAGGAAGCCTAGAATACTGCAATCCATGGGGTCACAAGGATTCAGACACAATTGAGCAAATGAACAATATGGGGCAGAAGCCAGCAGCTGGTTTGCTGCAAGCATGTGTGTGCATGCCTTGTCAGAGGCACAGCCTCTGGGCACGTCTGTGAGGGTCTGCACTTGACCTGCAAGTATCCCGTGTCTGAGAGAGTGTAGCATTAAACAGCACATAATAGCCACCATGGTGGGTTAAGAGAGAGACTGGGGGGTGGGGAAGGAAAACTTCTTTTTGTGCCTTTTGCTAAAGGCGTTTACATTTTCATTTTGACTGGGCCCTGCAGCTTATGTAGCTGGCATCCATCAGAGGACTCACCTAATTTTTTAACCATCTTTGAGAGATCAGTTTTTATTTATTGCCTGATGTGTGTTTAAAAAACAATCATTGTCTCATGAATTTTGTATTTTTTTTTATCTTTTTTGGTTGTTCCAGGCAGGACATAAATTCAGTCCTCGTTACTCCATCTTGGCTGAAGGCAGGAGTCCTCTACATTTCCATACATTTATCTTGAGTATTATGCATTAGTATTGTGCATAAGTATTATGCAACTGCATAAAAGCTCAACATCAGATTAATGGCAAGCTAAACTAATAATAATATTTGAAATCCTTAAAGATAGATACGTCAGACATGGCAACAATATTGGGGACTTCCCTGGTGGTCCAGTGGTTAAGGATCCGCCTTCCACAGCAAAAGAGACACGGATGTAAAGAACAGACTTTTGGACTCTATGGGAGAAGGCGAGGGTGGGATGGTTTGAGAGGATAGCATTGAAACGTGTATATTGCCATATGTAAAATAGATGACCAGTTTAAGTTCAACACATGAAGCAGGGCACTCAAAGCTGGTGCTGAGACAACCCAGAGGGATGGGTGGGGAGGTAGGTGGGAGGGGGACTCAGAATGAGGAGACACGTGTACCTGTGGCCGATTCATGTCAATGTATGGCAAAAACCATCACAATACTGTAAAGTAATTATCCTGCAATTAAATTAATTTTTTTAATTGGAAAAAACAAACAAACAAAAGAAATCACCTTCCAATGCAGGGGACGTGAGTTCAGTCCCTGGTCAGGGAACTAAGATCCCACATGCCGCAGGGCAACTAAGCCTGTGTGCCACAATTAGAGAGCCCCTGCACGCTAAAGCCCATGTTCTGCAATAAGACAGGCCTGTGCACTACAACTGGAGAAGCCCCCATGCCACAATGAAGACCCAGCACAGCCAAAAATAAATTTAACATTTTTTAAAAAAGAAAGAAATGGATACAATCTCATTAAAATGAAAAACATATAGCTCTCAGGGAAATCATTTCAGGAAATTTGACCAGAATCTGTTCTCAGGCTTTAATATCTGCTCCAGGACCGTGGCACCCTCCCGGGCAGCCCTGAGTTCCAGGATACATAGTGAAAGTGTTAGTTGCTCAGTCAGTTCTGACTCTTTGCAACCCCATGGACTGTAGCTCACCAGGCTACTCTGTCCATGGGATTCTCCAGGCAAGAATACTGGAGTGGGTTGCCATTCCCTTCTCCAGGGGATCTTCCTAACCCAGAGATCGAACCTAGGTCTTCCACATTGCAGGCAGCTTCTTTACCATCTGAGCCACGAGGGAAGCCCTATAAAGCATTAATCCACAAATGGGTCATCCTGTTCAATTTCCCTAAAGACACAAGCTGGCAATTAACCATACAAGACCAGTTTGTCACCAAACCAATTATCCAGAGGCCTCCTAATCCAGAACACAATGTTTTGAAAAAAGTGAAAAAAAAGTGAAGTCGCTTAGTCGTGTCCAACTCTTTGCAACCCCATGGACACTAGGCTCCTCCATCCATGGGATTTTCTAGGCAAGAGTACTGGAGTGGGTTGCCATTTCCTTCTCCAGGGAACTTCCCGACCCAGGGATCGAACCCAGGTTTCTCACACTGTAGACAGACGCTTTCCGTCTGAGCCACCACTTGATCTTAGCCAAAAAGCCAAGAAAGGACACATGAAATCTATCATACCCCATATAGCCTGGCCAGGATTGCATTTGAAGAGTAAAGGTCAACAAGGGACAATTTCCATCGGACAGATTAGGAATGTCACTAAAAGGCCAGGGCAAGGGCAAGTACCTAGAAGCTGCTGCTGCTGCTAAGTCACTTCAGTCATGTCCGACTCTGTGCGACCCCATAGACAGCAGCCCACCAGGCTCCCCCGTCCCTGGGATTCTCCAGGCAAGAACACTGGAGTGGGTTGCCATTTCCTTCTCCAATCCAGGAAAGTGAAAACTGAAAACCTAGAAGCTGGGAGACAAGATCCAAGGGCCAGGGCCTCAGGCGCAGCTCCCTCCCTCACCCCACCAAAAGAGCACACTGCCCCTCCCTTACCTCTCCTCAGGCCATTAAGGCCCAACCCTCGTAAAGGCTCCAACCGTGAGCGTTTAACCAGTCTATGAAGAAGCAAAGGTATGGTCACCTGGAAAGAGCACTGGACTAAGAGATAAAAGATTTGAGTTTAGGGCTTCTGTGGTTAGAATTCTGGGCTTTCCCTGCTGTGGCCCAGGTTCAATCCCTGGTTGAGGAACAAGATCCCGCAAGTGGAGCGGAACCACAAAAAAAGAGATTTGCGTTTACCTCTGTTTCTCACACTACCTAATGGTGGGACCTTGAGCATTTCTGGGCTTCCCTGCTTCATCTGAAGACGGAGAAATACTTTGCTTACCTTCATTTGTATGACTGTTGTAAGGATGAAATTAGATAATAGGAAAGGCTAGTTGGTGTAGTGAAAAGAGCATGTTGGGACTTCCCTGGTGGCCCAGTGGTTAAGAATCTGCCTGCCAATGCAGGGAACATGGGTTCGATCCCTGATCTGGGAAGATCCCAGATGCTTCAGATCAACTAAGCCCATGTGCCACAACTACTGAGCCCGAGTTCTACAGCCAGCGCTCCACAAGAGAAACCACCGCAATGGAAAACCCATGTGCTGCGACTAGAGAGAAGCCCTCATTTGCAGAAACTAGAGAAAGAACCTGTGCAGCAATGAAGACCCAGCGCAGCCAAAAATTTAAAACTTAATTATTTAAAAAAATAAGACATGAGGCATGTAGGAAAGAAAAGTAGAATACAGGATGTAAATCCAACTGTATCAATAATAAAATTGAATATAATGGGATGAAAATTAAAATAAAATAAGAGCATGTTGGATTCAACAAAATTATGCTTCCAACTCCAATATAAACACTTCATAGTTGTGTGACTTTCGGGAAGCAGCTCAGACAGTAAAGAATCCGCTTGCAGTGCAGGATATCCAGGTTCAATCCTTGGGTTGGGAAGATCCCCTGGAGAAAGGCATGGCAACCCACTCCAGCATTCTTACTTGGAGAATTCCATGGACAGAGGAGCCTGGTGGGCTCCATGGTGTCTCAGAGTCAGACACAACTGAGCGACTAACAATTTCTTTCATGTTTCCAATTCCAATATAAATACTCCATAGTTGTGTGACTTTCAGGAAGTTAACCTTTCAAGGCCAGTTTCCTAATCTGTAGAATGGGATAACAGTATCTGTCTCACAGGGATATTGTGAGGATTAAGTGAGATAATGTTCAGAAGTGCCTGACCTCTAACAGGCATTCAAGAAGTAATAATCAATTATAAAACCTAGATGATAATATTTTATAAAATTCTATACAAATGGAACAATGGGGGCAACTTTTTTTTTTTTTTTTTAAGGATTGTAGCCCTTCTTCATAAAGATTGATTATCCTGGCTCTTGGCTATAACATCTTTAAATTCAAGATTTCACAATAATGGTTTTCAGTGAAGCTCTGACAGTAGTGTCATTAAAGGACTGATAAATGACTTCCAAAAAGTTGGCAGAGACCTCTATCTCTCCCCATAATAAGGTGCTCTTGGAATTAGCTTAGGACATTAATTTCCTCAGGCAAAATACATATTTCTTCTTGATTTTTTGGCCTCCATAGGCTCTGCATTGTTTGCATATTGCATAATCTAGTGTTTGCCCATCAGAATATTTGGGGCTTCCCTGGTGGCTCAGATGGTAAAGCGTCTGCTTGCAATGCAGGAGACCCAGGTTCGATCCCTAGGTCAGGAAGATCCTCTGGAGAAGGAAACAGCAACCCACTTCAGTACTCTTGCCTGGAAAATTCCATGGGTAGAGGAGCCTGGTAGGCTAGAGTCCATGGGATTGCAAAGAGTCGGACATGACTATTCTTCAATTATTCATGTATATTTTTGTACAACACTGGTAATTTTCATACCTATTCTAATTTCCTTTCTATTGTAACCCTACATCACTTATTACTAAGACTTTCAACACTCTTACTGCTTTTGTAGGTGTCATATATATTAACAATGTTCATTGAAGTGGTCAAACATAGGCAAAATCACAAGAAACACACCTGATGAATGCCAATGCCAGAGACCAAAATGACAGTCGATAAGCTGCTGCAAGCAGAGCCAGTTGATGACATTTGCCCTCCATAAAGCTTTGTGGCTCTAAGAAATGTCTCAAGTAGAGGAGTTTCTGTACATATAGGGAACTTACTTATGCCAGGCGTTGTGCCAGGAGCTGGGAGTGCAATGGCCAGCAAGAGAGACCTAGTCTCTGCTCTCCCCAAATTATCAACAGATCAGGAAATGGACAACTGCCATGCAGTGTGATGATATGACAGGGAGCTAGAGAAGCAGAAAGGAAGGTCACCTAAACCAGACTTGCAAAGTAGAGAAGACTGCTAGAGGAAGTGAGGTCTACGCTGAGACCAGAAGGACAAGTGGGATTGAGTCGGGTAAAGATGGAGAGAAGAGGGTTCTAAGCAGGAAGCATGGTCTGTTCAGGGAACTGGACTTCATTCCTGCTGGATGCAAATCGTGATGAGGAAGGCTGCAGAGAGAAGCTGGAGCCAGGCCACAGAGGGCCTTATAAACCATGCGGAGGGAATGAGGAGGACACTTGCAGTCTCCGCTGTCTCTTCTTAGTGTAAAATTGGACAAGTCATTTAAGATTTTAAGCCCCCTCCAAAATTTTTTAAGCCTGTTTCCACATGTGTAAAACAAGGACAGTACTCTAATAACACTTACTTCATAGGCTTGTATAAGAGTTCGTGAGGTAGCGCACATAAGATACTAATACCTAGAATGTGCTTAATAAATATTAGCAATTATTATTTCTGTGTTATTTCATCTAATATGAACTTGACATAATTTGGCTGGTTGGAAAATTGCTGATCTCATATATTTTTATAGTATATATGTATGTATATGTATATACATATACATATATACATAAATAAACACCCATATCTATACAATTTTTTCAAATTATATTTATCTTTGTTTTGTTGTTTATAAAACAGAAGTTTTATACGTTGATATACTCCTATTCAGCCTCCCTTTATTTTCTAATTTGTCTTCCATGACTTTATATCTTAACTATTATCATGCCTCTAGTGACAATATCTTCTGTCTTCTTCAGTCAGCCTTTTTTTTAACCTTTTATTCTTTTTTCCGTTTAATTCTTTTTTTAATATAAATTTATTTATTTTAATTGGAGGTTAATTACCTTACAATATTGTATTGGTTTTGCCTTACATCAACATGAATCCGCCACAGGTATACACGTGTTCCCCATCCTGAACCCCCTTTCTCCCTCCCTGTACCATCCCTCGGGGTCGTCCCAGTGCAGTCTTTATTTGAAGCTTGCTGGTTCTGTGGCTTCCTACTCTTCGCGTCTGAATTGATAGCCTTGGGAACGGGCGCCCTCTGGCGTTCATCTTGTGTCAGTTCAAGAGATAATGTCCCAGTAACTGTGATCCGTGGTCCCTTGCCTATTGCCTTCTGTGCAAGAAACTCTCGGTCCCAGAGAATGTGAAGGTTGTTAAAGCTGCAGGTTTTGCAATACAAAACCTCTGGCTATCATAAAGTGTCCTTGGCCTTGAATTTTCAAAGGTATCAAACAGCTATTTATTAGCCTACAGTTCACATTATTGTTGTTGCTGTTGTTCAGTTGCTCAGTCATGTCTGACTCTACAACACGCCAGGGTTCCCTGTCCTTCACTATCTCCTGGATTTTACTCAAACTCATGTCCGTTGAATCAGTGATGCCATCCAACTATCTCATCCTCTGTTGCCCCTTTCTCCTTCTGCCCTCACTCTTTCCGAGCATCAGGGTCTTTTCCAGTGAGTTGACTCTTCACATCAGGTGGCCAAAGTATTGGAGTTTCAGCTTCAGCATCAGTCCTTCTAATGAATATTCGGGACTGACTCCCTTTAGGATGGACTGGTTGGATCTCCTTGCAGTCCAAGGGACTCTCAAGAGTCTTCTCCAACACCACAGTTCAAAAGCACCAATTCTTCGGCGCTCAGCTTTCTTTATAGTCCAACTCTCACAAACATACATGACTACTGGAAAAAACCATAGCTTTGACTCTACAGACCTTTGTCAGCAAAGGTCTCTTTAATACGCTGTCTAGGTTTGTCATAGCTTTCCTTCCAAGGAACAAATGTCTTTTAATTTTGTGGCTGTAGTCACCATTCACAGTGATTTTGGAGCCCAAGAAAATGAAGTCTGTCACTGTTTCCATTGTTTCCCCATTTATTTGCCATGAAACGATGGGACCAGATGCCATGATCTTCATTTTTTGAATGTTGAGTTTTAAGCCAGCTTTATCACATTCCTCTCTCACCTTCCTCAAGAGGCTCTTTAGTTCTTCACTTTCTGCCACCAGGGGGTTGTCATCTGCATGTCATTACTGTTTGAGCCACCAGGGAAGCCCGAGTTGGACCATAAAGAGGACTGAGTGCCGAAGAATAGACGCTTTCAAACTGTGGTGTTGGAGAAGACTCTTCAGAGTCCCTTGAGCTGCAAGGAGATCAAACCAGTCAGTCCTAAAGGAAATCAACCCTGAGTATTCGCAGGAAAGACTGATGCTGAAGCTGAAGCTCCAATATATTGGCCACCTGATTTGAAGAGCCAACTCATTGGAAAAGACCCTGATGCTGGGAAAGACTGAGGGCAGGAGGAGAAAGGGGACGACAGAAGATGAGATGGACTCAATGGACATGAGTGTGAGCAAGCTTGGGGAGATGGTGGACAGGAAAGCCTGGCTTACTACAGTCCATAGGGTCGCAGAGTAAGACATGACTGAGCAACAACAACATCTGCGTATCTGAGGTTATTGATATTTCTCCTGGCAATCTTGATTCAACCTTGTGATTCATCCAGCCTGACATTTGGCATGATGCACTCTACATAGAAGTTAAAAAAGCAGGGTGACAATATACAGCCTTGACGTACTCCTTTCCAAGTTTGGAACCAGTCGGTTGTTCCATGTCTGGTTCTGTCGCTTCCTGACCTTCATACAGGATTCTCGGGAAGCAGGTCAGGTGGTCTGGTATTCCCATCTCTTGAAGAATTTTCCAGTTTGTGGTGCTCCACCCAGTCAAAGGCTTTAACATAGTCAATGAAGCAGATGTTTTTCTGGAACTCTCTTGCCTTTTCGATGATCCAATAGATGATGGCAATTTGATCTCTGGTTTCTCTGTCTTTTCTAAATCCAGCTTGAACATCTGGAAGTTCATGGTTCACGTACTGCTGAAGCCTGGCTTGGAGAATTTTGAGCATTACTTTGCTCGCGTGTGAGATGAGTGCAATTGTGTGGTAGTTTGAACATTCTTCGGCTTTGCCTTTCTTTGGAATCAGAATGAAAACTGACCTTTTCCAGTCCTGTGGCCACTGCTGAGTTTTCCAAATATGCTGGCATATTGAGTGCAGCACTTTCACAGCATCATCTATTAGGATTTGAAATAGCTCAACTGGAATTCCATCACCTCCACTAGCTTTGTTCGTAGTGATGCTTCCTAAGGCCCACTTGACTTCGGACTCCAGGATGTCAGGTTCTAGGTGACTGATCACACCATCGTGATTATCTGGGTCGTGAAGCTCTTTTTTGTACAGTTCTTCTGTGTATTCTTGCCATCTCTTCTTAGTCTCTTCTGCTTCTGTTAGGTCCATACCATTTCTGTCTTTTATTGTGCCCATCTCGGCATGAAATACTCCCTTGGTATCTCTGATTCTCTTGAAGAGATCTCTGTTCTTTTTCATTCTATTGTTTTCCTCTGTTTCTTTGGACTGATCACTGAGGAAGGCTTTCTTGTCTCTCCTTGTTATTCTTTGGAACTCTGCATTCACTTGGGTATATCTTTCCCTTTCTCTTTTGCCCTTGCCTTTCACTCTCTTCTTTTCTCAGCTGTTTGTAAGGCCTCCTCAGACAACCATTTTGCCTTCTTGCATTCCTTTTCCTTGGGGATAGCTTTGGTCACCACCTTCTGTACAATGTTATAAACCTCTGTCCATAGTTCTTCAAGCACTCTGTCTATCAGATCTAATCCCTTGAATCTATTTGTCAGTTCCACTGCATAATCATACGGGATTTGATTTAGGTCATATCTGAATGGTCTAGTGGTTTTCCCTGCTGCTGCTGCTAAGTCGCTTCAGTCGTGTCCGACTCTGTGCGACCCCATCGACAGAAGCCCACCAGATTCCCCCATCCCTGGGATTCTCCAGGCAAGAACACTGGAGTGGGTTGCCACTTCCTTCTCCAATGCATGAAAGTGAAAAGTGAAAGTGAATTCACTCAGTCGTGTCTGACTCTTTGCGACCCCATGGACTGCAGCCTACCAGGCTCCTCTGTCTATGGAATTTTCCAGGCAAGAGTACTGGAGTGGGGTGCCATTGCCTTCTCCTAGTGGTTTTCCCTACTTTCTTCAATTTAAGTCTGAATTTTACAACAAGGAGTTCATGATCTGAGCCACAGTCAGCTCCTGGTCTTGTTTTTGCTGACTGTATAGAGCTTCTCCATCTTTGACTGCAAAGAATATAATTGATCTGATTTTGGTATTGACCATCTGGTGATACCGTGTTCATGTGTAGAGTCTTCTGTTTTTGGAAGAGTGTGTTTGCTACAACCAGTCTGTTACTCTGCAAAACTGTTAGCGTTTGCCCTGCTTCATTTTGTACTCCAAGGCCAAACTTGCCTGTTACTCCAGATATCTCTTGACTTCCTACTTTTGCATTCCAGGGCCATATTTTGAAAAGGACATCTGTTTTTTGGTGTTAGTTCTAGAAGGTCTTGTAGATCATCATAGAACCATTCAACTTCAGCTTCTTTGGCATTAGTAGCTGGGGCACAGACTTGGAATCCTGTGATGTTGAATGGTTTGCCTTGGAAACGAACAGAGATCATTCTGTTGTTTTTGAGATTGCACCCAAGTACTGCATTTTGGACTCGTTTGTTGACTATGAGGGCTACTTAATTCCTTCTAAGTGGTTCTTGCCCACAGTAGTAGATATAATGATCATCTGAATTAAATTCGCCCATTCCTGTCCATTTTAGCTCACTGATTCCTAAAATGTCAACATTGCGTCTTGCCATCTCCTGCTTGACCACGTCCATTTTACCTTGATTCATGGACCTAACATTCCAGGTTCCTATGCAATATTGTTCTTTACAGCATCGGACTTTACTTCCATCACCAGTCACATCCACAGCTAGGTGTCATTTCTGCTTTGGCTCAGGCTCTTCATTCTTTCTGGAGCTATTTCTCCACTCTTCTCCAGTAGCATATTGGACACCTACTGACATAGGGGGCTCATATTTCAGTGTCCTATCTTTTTGCCTTTTCATACTATTCATGGGGTTCTCAAGGCAAGAATGCTGAAGTGGTTTGCCGTTCCCCTCTCCAGTGGATCATGATTACTGCATACAAAGAGACTTTCCTAGAAGAAAAGACATAAGGATTTGGAGACCTGGAGTCAAGGCCTATGTATCTATTATTACTGTGTGACCTTGGGGAAAGTCTTTCTCCCAATTAGATCTCCCATTTTTCAAGTGAAAAAGTTAGACAAGGACTTCCTGGTGATCCGTGGTTAAGAATCCACCTGTCAGTGCAGGGGACATGGGTTCCATCCTTGGTCCAGGAAGATTCCACATGCTTCATGGCAACTAAGCCTGTGCGTCACAACTAGAGAGTTAGCCCCTGCTCCCCAAAACTAGAGAAAGCCCTCATGAAGCAATGAAGACCCAGCGCGGCTAAAACTAACTAACTAAATAAATAAAATTTTTAAAAAGTTAGACAAAATCAGTGTTTCATGGAATATACTTTGTAGACTACTCTATTAATTTTGAGATACCACATACACATAACTGAGAGAGGAGAGGTTACCTTAGCAAATAAATCTGGAAAATGGAGATTAAACAAGATAAGTTTCTTGACCGCAGGAGCTCTCAGATTTTGCAGTGCTCATACAGTGCATGTTATAACTTGGCAAGATGTGACTATAGCTTTCCAGTGTCTCTTGACTGCAGAGCCCTTTGCTGGCAGAGCATCTTGCAATGTCAGTATTCTAAGAAAAATATGCTTGAAAATGCTGGTCTGTGCTAATTTGGCGAATCTTCCTGATTACCCATGGCAAGGTTAAATGAGCAATCTGCTAATGTCAGGACACCAAGTCAGTGATAAAGTCTGACAACAATCAATATCATAGCTTCTTAATAATCATAACAACCATGGTTATGATATTTATGGTTATTCGGGGCTGGGTAAGCCAAGGCATTGTGCCAAGTGCCTTACAAGTGTTATTTCATCCTCACAACAACCCAATGAAAGAATTTCTGTTATTTTCCCATCTTAAAGATGAGGAAATCGAGTTTGAGAGAGATCAGAGAAGTTACTTAAGGTCAGTTCAGTTCAGTTTAGTCACTCAGTCATGTCCGACTCTTTGCAACCCCATGAACTGCAGTACGCCAGGCCTCCCTTGTCCATCACCAACTCCCAGAGCTTGCTCAAAATCATGTCTATCAAGTCAGTGATGTTATCCAACCATCTCATCCTCTGTCATCACCTTCTCCTGCCTTCAATCTTTCCCAGCATCAGGGTCTTTTCCAATGAGTCAGTTCTTCGCATCAGGTGGCCAAAGTATTAGACTTTCAGCTTCAGGATCAGTTCTTCCAATGAATATTCAGGACTGACTCCCTTTAGGATGGATTGGTTGGATCTCCTTGCAGTCCAGGGGACTCGCAAGAGTCTTCTCCAACACCACAGTTCAAAAGCATCAATTCTTTGGCACTCAGCTTTCTTCACAGTCCAACTCTCACATCCATACATGACCACTGGAAAAACCATAGCCTTGACTAGACAGACCTTTGTTGGCAAAGTAATGTCTCTGCATTTTAATATATGCTGTCTAGGTTGGTCATAACTTTCCTTCCAAGGAGCAAGCGTCTTTTAATTTCATGGCTGCAGTCACTATCTGCAGTGATTTTGGAGCCCCCCCCAAAATATAAAGTCTGCCACTGTTTCCACTGTTTCCCCATCTATTTCCCATGAAGTGATGGGATCGGATGCCATGATCTTAGTTTTCTGAATGTTGAGTTTCAAGCCAACTTTTTTCACTCTCCTCTTTCACTTTCGTCAAGAGGCTTTTTAGTTCCTCTTCACTTTCTGCCATAAGGGTGGTGTCATCTGCATATCTGAGGTTACTGATATTTCTCCCAGCAATCTTGATTCCAGCCTGTGCTTCTTCCAGCCCAGTGTTTCTCATGATGTACTTTGCATATAAGTTAAATTAGCAGGGTGACAATATACAGCCTTGACATACTCGTTTCCTAATTTGGAACAAGTCTGTTGTTCCATGTCCACTTCTAAATTTTGCTTCCTGACCTGCATACAGATTTATTAAGAGGCGGGTCAGGTGGTGTGGTATCTCTTGAAGAATTTTCCATAGTTTGTGGTGCTCCACACAGTCAATGTCTTCAGCATAGTCAATAAGGCAGAAGTAGATGTTTTTCTGGAACTCTCTTTCTTTTCTGATGATCTAATGGATGTTGGCAATTTGATCTCTGGTTCCTCTGCCTTTTCTAAATCCAGCTTGAACATCTGGAAGTTCATAGTTCACATACTGTTGAAGCCTGGCTTGGAGAATTTTGAGCATTACTTTACTAGCATGTGAGAGGAGTGCTATTGTGTAGCAGTTTGAACATTCCTTGGCATTGCCTTTCTTTGAGATTGGAATGAAAACTGATCTTTTCCAGTCCTGTGGCCACTGCTGAGTTTTCCAAATTTGCTGGCATATTGAGTGCAGCTCTTTCACAGCATCATCTTTCAGGATTTGAAATAGCTCAACTGGAATTCCATCACCTCCACTAGCTTTGTTCGTAGTGATGCTTTCTAAGGCCCACTTGACTTCACATTCCAGGATGTCTGGCTCTAGATGAGTGATCACACCATCGTGATTATCTGGGTCATGAAGATCTTTTTTGTACAGTTCTTCTGCGTATTCTTACCACCTCTTCTTAATATCTTCTGCTTCTGTTAGGTCCATACCATTTCTGTCCTTCATTGAGCCCATCTTTGCATGAAATGTTCCCTTGGTATCTCTAATTTTCTTGAAGAGATCTCATCTTTCCCATTCTGTTGTTTTCCTCTATTTCTTTGCATTGATCACTGAGGAAGGCTTTCATGTCTCTCCTTGCTATTCTTTGGAACTCTGCATTCAAATGGGTATATATTTCCTTTACTCCTTTGACTTTCATGTCTTTTCTTTTCTCAGCTATTTGTAAGGCCTCCTCGGACAACCATTTTGTCTTTCTTTTTCATGAGGATGGTCTTGATCACTCCCTCCTGTACGATGTCATGAACCTCTGTCCATAGTTCTTCAGGCACTCTGTCTATCAGATCTAATCCCTTGAATCTATTTGTCACTTCCACTGTACAATTGTAAGGGATTTGATTTAGGTCATACCTGAATGGTCTAGTGGTTTTCCCTACTTTCTTCAATTTAAGTCTGTATTTGCCAATAAAACGTTCATGATCTGAGCCACAGTCAGCTCCTGGTCTTGTTTTTGCTGACTCTCCATCTTTGACTGCAAAGAATATAATCAATGTGATTTCAGTATTGACCACCTGGTGATGTCCACATGTAGAGTCTTCTCTTGTGTTGTTGGAAAAGTGTATTTGTGACCACTTAAGATCACAAAGCTACTAAATTGCAGCACTGGGGCTGAAGCCCTGGCCAGCTGCTGCCCAAGCACATATTTAAGTATGCTATACCTATGGTGATAAAACTTCTTGTCCAAACCGAGACATTTTTGAGAGTGAAGGATCTCTAAAAATAACTATAATTTTTGAAATATTAAGTTTTTTCACCAAATCTGGTTTAATTATCTACTGTGCAAAATTTAGTCAAAAGTAAAATCCTTTGTTAAAAAATGAAAATTAAATCTACTTCTATATACTAAAGCAAGATATAAATCACTTATATTGATTGTTTGAATATTTAAAAGTAGCATAAGTAGAGTAATTTTTATTGGTACATATTCACATAGTCTGATCAGTTTCTTAGTACTGCCTTTTACAGTGAATCATTGATACATCTTTGTGAAAAATGTATTTTTTTCAATATGGTATTCTTATTTTTAAATTTTAAAAATAAAATTGTCTGGGATAATTTTCAACCTTGATTTTGATGGTTAAGAAACTTCAAATTGTTCGTGTCTTCAATTGGCACATTTCTGTAAACCACCTTATTTTTCTTTCTTTAACATATCATCTATTTTATTTATTCATTTTTGGCCACACCATATGGCTTGTGGGGGCTTAGTTCCCCAACTAGGGATGGAACCCGTGCCCCCTGTAGTGAAAGAGCTGAGTCTTAACCACTGAACCACCAGGGAAATCTCTGCCTATTTTATTTTATTTTTATTGAAGTGTAGTTGATTTACAATATTATATTAGTTTCAAGTGGACAGCACACATAGTGATTCAGTATTTTTATAGGCTATACTCCATTAAAAGCTTTACAAAATAATGGCTATATTTCCCTGTGCTGTGCAATATATCCTTGTTGCTTACCTACTTTATATACAATAGTTTGTATCTCTTAATCCTATACCTCTCTCTTGCCCCTCCCTGCTTCCGTCTCTCCACTGGTAACCACTAGTTGGTTTTCTATATCTGTGAGTCTGTTTCTGTTTTGCCATATATATTCACCTATTTTTTACTTTCTGCATATAAGTGATATCATATAGTATTTATCTTTGTCTGAGTTATTTCACTAAGCATAATAATCTCTCGGAGAAGGCAATGGCCCCCCACTCCAGTACCCATGCCTGGAAAATCTCATGGATGAAGGAGCCTGGTGGGCCACAGTCCATGCGGTGGCTAGGAGTCGGACACGACTGAGCGACTTCACTTTCACTTTTCACTTTCAGGCATTGGAGAAGGAAATGGCAACCCACTCCAGTGTTCTTGCCTGGAGAATCCCAGGGACGGGGGAGCCTGGTGGGCTGCTGTCTATGGGGTCGCACAGAGTCGGACACGACTGAAGCGACTTAGCAGTAGCAGCAGCAATAATCTCTAGGTTCATCCATGTTGCTGCAAATGGCAGAATTTCATTCTTTTTCTGGCTGATTAATATTCCATTGTGAATATATATGCATGCTAAGTCGCTTCAGTTGTGTCCGACTCTTTACGACCCTATGGACTATAGCCTGCCAGGTTCAGTGTCCACTGGAGTGGGTTGCCATTTTCTACTCCAGGGGCTCTTCCCAACCCAGGGATTGAGCTCCACATCTCTTATGTCATCTGCATTGGGAGCTGGGTTATTAACCACTAGTGCCACCTGGGGAGCCCATATACATATATATATGTATATAGTATATACATGTATGTACGATATTACCACATTTTTGTAAGCCACTCTTCTGTTGATGGACACTTGGATTGCTGCCATATCTTGGCTACTATAAACAGTGCTGCTGTGAACATTGGGATGCATGTATCTTATCGAATTAGTGTTTTTGTTTTTTCTGGACATATACCCAGGAGTGGAATCACTGCATTGTATGATAGGTCTATTTTCAGCTTTTTTGAAGACCTTCTGTGCTATTTTCAATAGTGACTATACCGATTTACATTCCCAACAACAATGTAGGAGGCTTCCCTTTTCTCCATAACCTCGCCAGCATTTGTTATTTGTGGACTTTTGATGACAGTCATTTTTGACAGGTGTGCAGTGATATCTTGGGATTCCCAGATGGCACAGTGGTATTCTACCTGCCAATACAGAAGATGCAGGAGACACAGGTTCGATCCCTGGGTCAGGAAAATACCTTGGATTAGGAAATGGCAACCCACTCCAGTATTCTTTCCTGGAAAATTCCAAGGACAAAGGAGCCTGGCAGACTACAGTCCATGTGGTCACAGAGTCCACCACGACTGAGTGACTGAGCATGCATGCATGAAGTGATATCCTATTGTAGTTTTGATTTGCATTTCCCTAATAATTATCAGTGTTGATTCTCTTTTCATGTTCCTGTTAGCCATTTGTGTATCTTGGTGGAAATGTCTATTCAGGTCTTCGTCCATTTTTTGATTGGGTTGGATTTTTTTAAAATATTGAGTTGTATGAGCTATTTATATATTTTTATATTAACCCTTTGTTGGTCATGTCATTGGAAAGTATTTTCTACCATTCTGTAGGTTGTCTATTCAAAGTACCATGCATCAATGTACCCATTGCTATATTCAAAATAGATAACCAACAAGGAACTACTGTGTAGCATAGGGAATGCTGCTCAATATCTGTAATAACTGAAATGGGAAAAGAATTTGAAAAAGAATAGATCCATGTATGTGTATAACTGAATCACTTTGCTGTACACTTGAAATTAACACAACATTGTTAATCAACTGTGTTTCAATATGTTTAAAAAGAAAATGCCACACATCAGGAAATACTTCCACAAAAGTTATTTTAAAGTTGTCTTTATGTTTCTTTTGAAACTTTCACCAAATTTAGATGCTGAAAATCATAGGCCTTCTCAATTTCATTTCATTCAGGTACAGAACATAAATGTAGCCAATTAAAGTTTTATTCAATTAAGATATAGAGCTCTATCAACTTTTTTTTTCTGTGCTGCACTGAGTCAGTTGTGGCACGTGGGATTGATCTAGTTTCCTGACCAGGGGTGGCACCCAGGCCCCCTACATGGAGAGCAGAAAGTCTTAACCACTGGACCACCAAGGAAGTCCCAGGAGCTCTATCAAAATTTTAAGTGTCTTCTCACAAGTCAAGATATCCCAAAGCACAATTGCAGAATTTCACAATTAAATCCTAGGCATTGTTTACCATAATTTGCTCCAGTCCTTTATTAGGGATACTTTTGAGTGCCTTCCTGTTTTAGCTGACTGCCATTTTGCTATGCCAAAGCCTTTGACTGTGTGGATCACAACAAACTGTGGAAAATTCTTCAAGAGATGGGAATCCCAGACCACCTGACCTGCCTCTTGAGAAATCTGTATGCAGGTCATGAAGCAACAGTTAGAACTGGACATGGAACAACAGACTGGTTCCAAATTAGGAAAGAAGTACATCAAGGTTGTATATTGTCACCCTGCTTATTTAACTTATATTCACAGTACGTCATGAGAAACACTGGGGTAGATGAAGCACAAGTGGGAATCAAGATTGCCAGGAGAAATATCAATAACCTCAGATATGCAGATGACACCACATTTATGGCAGAAAGTGAAGAACTAAACAGCCTCTTGATGAAAGTGAAACAGGAGAGTGAAAAAGTTGGCTTGAAACTCAACATTCAGAAAACTAAGATCATGGCATCCGGTCCCATCACTTCATGGCAAATGGATAGGGAAACAGTGGAAACAGTGGCAGACTTTATATTTTGGTGGGCTCCAAAATCACTGCAGATAGTGACTGCAGCCATGAAATTAAAAGACGCTTGCTCCTTGGAAGGAAAGTTATGACCAACCTAGACAGCATATATTAAAATGCAGAGACATTACTTTGCCAACAAAGGTCTGTCTAGTCAAGGCTGTGGTTTTTCTAGTAGTCATGTATGGATGTGAGAGTTGGACTATAAAGAAAGCTAAGCAATGAAGAATTGATGCTTTTGAACTGTGGTGTTGGAGAAGACTCTTGAGAGTCCCCTGGACTGCAAGAGATCCAACCAGTTCATCCTAAAGGGAGTCAGTCCTGAATATTCATTGGAAGGACTGATGCTGAAGCTGAAAGTCTAGTACTTTGGCCACCTGATGCGAAGAACTGACTCATTGGAAAAGACTGATGCTGGGAAAGATTGAAGGCAGGAGAAGGGGATGACAGAGGATGAGATGGTTGGATGGCATCACCGACTCAATGGACATGAGTTTGAGTAAACTCCAGGAGTTGGTGATGGACAAGGAGGCTGGCGTGCTGCAGTCCATGGGGTTGCAAAGAGTCGGACACGACTGAGTGACTGAACTGAACCGAACCGAACTGATTTGCTGAGAGCTTCAAAAGCCAAAGGGATTTTTTTTTTAGGATTCTATTTGTTGAATATTTTTATTAAACATTTCCAACTAATGTTGAGTAAAATAACCCCAAGTTCAGAGAACTCATTATAAAAAGCTCAATACCACTGTAGGTGGACTAATAAAGAGTTTTCAAAAGCACAAACATTTCTAACATCTGACTGATGATGGAGGGCAAATAGAGAAAGCACATGCTGAGTTTTTCTTTCTTATTTTGGATATTCAACATAAATTTTGTCACATACAAAAATAATAGTTCAGACCCTAATTGTGTTTATAGAAAAAATATATTTTTAAATTTGACACTACATAATCTCTTTCAATAAGCATCCAAACAGCTACTTTGGAGGCAGTCATCAATTGTATGTGAACCACAACCATTCCAAGGGTCTTCCCGCTCTATAGATTTCTTAAATCAAGTCAGAACACTATTTTTTACCATGACAATTTCCTCTGTTAAAATTTATGCTCATCTTATCACCAAAGAAACAAAAGTAATTTTATCTTCAATGTTAAACTGAACTTACAATAATATTTACAACGCTGGCAAATGTTTCACCTTCATCAAAATTTACTTCCAAAACTGTTATTTGGGAAATTCCCTTGGTGGTCCAGTGGTTAGGACTCAGCACTTTTCACTGCCAAGGCCCAGGTTCAATCCCTGGCTGGGGAACTAAGATCCTATAAGCTGTGCAGCACAGCTAAAAAAAATTAAAAAGTCAAAATTGTTATTTGATTGCATGTGTTGGATGAAATAACTGAACCATTATTAATTTGAATAATCAAGAGAAGCTTCTCTTCTATTTGAAGGCACTAGTATAAAGTTGGCGTCATGGAACCATTCATTTGGCTAATTCAGGCAACACCTTCATGGCTGCTGTTTCACTTTTCATTTGTGCACAAGGACATTTAGAGTAAAAAGTAAGCAAAATAATTTTAGGACAACCACTTGATATACTTGACAAGTCACACTGCACAGAGTTACATGTAAACCTTCTATACCCGCACGTGGAAATCCTTGCGCCCTTCTTCTGCAGTAGATGGTGATTCTTCTTCAGCAAATAGATGTCTTCTGGTTTCTACGCAGTCAGTTATATCACTGTGGCCTCCACGAATAGTAAACATCAATAGACATTATGTGTGAGCTACATATATGTCATCAACTTCAGTGCCTAGATTTTTATAAACACATACTTTCATTTACTTGTGCTCCTTACTTCTAAGAGGATTTATTGCAAAATAGAAAAGCATTATCAATCAATAAAATATAGTTGTAGATTTCTACTATGTCGAAATTATACAACCACAGTCGCAAGAATATTCAGACTGTTTGGAAGGACTGCTAGCTTCTGTTCCCGACACATCTTTCCCATAGACCTAACAACCTTAATTTCCCACATCTCCCATTGACCCTTCTAACTAGAGACCTGAAAACTTCTACAACTCATATCTGGAGCTCACAGGCAAGAAAACAACTGGCCAGTGTGCAGGTGGCGGGCAGCGGAACAGTGTCAAACACGTCCTCCAACACCACCTGAAACCTGACATTGATAGCTGTCCCTGGTTGCCGTGATCTGAGCACATTTCCTTTTATCCCTCATGGGAAGGTTAACTATGTTTGTCTGAAAAGGGTTAGAAAAGGAGATGGATTATCACTGGTTGTTGTTCAGATGTGCAGGGTTCTCAAACTGAAACCTGCAGAAGAAGCAGTGTGGGCTGCTTTCGCCTTATGGGCTGGTCCACACTCTGCGGAGTGTGCTTCTCTCTAAATAAATCCATTTCTTACCTATCACTTTGTCTCTGGCTGAATTCTTTCTTTGATGAGACATCAAAACCTGAAACTCCTGAGACAGGTGTGTGACCTCTGTTAAAAGACGGTGGTGCTCCAGTGGCTAAGACTCTGTGATCCCACTGCAGGGGACCTGGGTTCGATCCCTGGTCAGGGAAATAGATCCCATATACCACAACTAAGGACTCAGTTCAGTTCAGTTCAGTCGCTCAGTCGTGTCCGACTCTTTGCGACCCCATGAATCACAGCACGCCAGGCCTCCCTGTCCATCACCATCTCCCAGAGTTCACTCAGACTCACGTCCATCGAGTCAGTGATGCCATCCAGCCATCTCATCCTCGGTCGTCCCCTTCTCCTCCTGCCCCCAATCCCTCCCAGCATCAGAGTCTTTTCCAATGAGTCAGCTCTTTGCATGAGGTGGCCAAAGTATTGGAGTTTCAGCTTCCGCATCAGTCCTTCCAATGAACACCCAGGACCGATCTCCTTTAGGATGGACTGGTTGGATCTCCTTGCAGTCCAAGGGACTCTCAAGAGTCTTCTCCAACACCACAGTTCAAAAGCATCAATTCTTCGGCGCTCAGCCTTCTTCACAGTCCAACTCTCACATCCATACATGACCACTGGAAGAACCACAGCCTTGACTAGACAGACCTTTGTTGGCAAAGTAATGTCTCTGCTTTTGAATATGCTATCTAGGTTGGTCATAACTTTCCTTCCAAGGAGTAAGCGTCTTTTAATTTCATGGCTGCAATCACCATCTGCAGTGATTTTGGAGCCCCCCAAAATAAAGTCTGACACCGTTTCCACTGTTTCCCCATCTAATTCCCATGAAGTGATGGGACCGGATGCCATGATCTTCGTATTCTGAATGTTGAGCTTTAAGCCAACTTTTTCACTCTTCTCTTTCACTTTCATCAGGAGGCTTTTTTAACTAAGGACTGGCACAGCCTAATTATTAATTAATTGATTTTTTAAAAAGAAGCAGCAGCAATATGGATGCCTATTAAACACGCTGATCCTGGATCTAACCTGAGAGATCCTAATTGGCTAGAACAGTGTAGCGACCTGGGTCTGGGAATTTAAGAAGCATCCCAAGCCATGAGAAACATGAGAATTCCATGGACTGTATAGTCCACGGGGTCGCAGAGTCAGACACAACTGTGTGACTTTTACTTTCAGCCCCTGACCTCCCCTCATTCTAACTTCTTGTTTCCATGCTATAGAAAAGCCTACCAATCACACGGGCTCATTTGGCAATAGCCTGCTCTCCTTTCCTCCTGGGGAGAGCAAACTCTGCTCTTACATGTACAAGTGTCTGGAGCACAGACATTTCAACTCACTTTTCCTACTATCAAGGGAGGACTCCCAATCTTCTTCCTTATCATGTTGAGATATGCTTGAAATTCAGTGTTCCGAACAGTCAGCAATTTGGTGTGTGTTTCTGCGTCACTGATTCCCGTTCAAGGAAGGACCTGATGCCCAGCTGTGGAGAATGTGCTCAGACCCCAGTGGTCAGCCCAGACACTTTGGGGTCCGCTTCCATGTCAGGTCTCAAGGTCATGGGGTAGCCTGCTTCAGATGATTGAGAGAGGCAGATAAAGGCCCGGCCTTATCAGCCCACCGGGGACAGTCTGCCAGGCAATACTCGCTCCAGACCTCCCTGTGGGGTTTTCCATGGTTTGTAAAGCTGGCATCACTGTTCCACATTCCCCTCTGTCCAACCCTGCCTCCCACGGTGCCCTTTCACAGATATTGATCTCTAAACATCTTGCACCAATTCTACTTCAGCATCTGCTTCTGGAAAACCCAAGTCATGACACCCCACTTCTTGCCCTCACAGCAACTACACTAAAGTACATAAAGTCCAGGGCAGCACTTCAATACAAACTTGGATGATTCCCAGCAGTTCAGCACCAGGTGACATACCCTGGGTCCCCCGCACGAGGCTTCCCTGTGTCCTGGGCCTTAGCCACAAAAAAGGCTGCGGACATTGCCTTGAAGGATGCGAAGCAGGGAAAGCACCATGGAGGGGGCTGACTCTCAGGTGAACATCTCAAAGCAGGGAGGGAAAAGAGGGAAGAGAACCAGTACCCACTGAGTATCTCTTTCATCTAGGGCTCTCTGCTAGCAACTTATTTTATTTCACTAATGTGGTACTCACAATACTATGGGGTAGGTAGTTCCCCCACCAGTAATAACAAAATAATAGGTATTTTGATCAAGGGAATGCAGGACTTAAGAGTATCAGATACTCTTCTGAGTCTTCACATTTCGCTGTTATCTCATGCATGCCTTACCAGTCTTCAAGGCCTTGGAAGCTTTCAGATTTTGAAGACATTCCTCGGACTCCCAGCCTCTAGCACCAGAGTTCCATGGATTGCACTTCAACTTTTGTGATAGTTGATTCTCCCAGGAATTCTGCAGGAATTTACTGTGAGGAAGTGGTCCAGATTTGAGGCCCCTCTAGACTCTGGGCTCCAACTGAATGATGCCGCTGTCTGCTCCTCTTCTGCTGACCCTGATTCACTCAGGATTCTGTGAGGGAGCTGAGGCTTAGAGAAAATTAGGGACTCACTTCCGCGAGTACAGCTAGCAAGTAGCAGAGTTTGAGTTCAGACCTTGGTCAGCCTTACTCCTTAGTCTGATTCCTGAGTTGTGTACCATCATCTCCTACTGATATTTTCTCTTCTTTCTGTCCTTATTTGGTTTGGAGGCACACTGGCTTGGTGTTTTCTTAGCTGTCACAACCATTGTAAATAAAACACTCATGAAATAGCCTCCTCTGGGAAAAAAAATCTGCAAATAAAACCATGTGCTCACAATATTGTAAAGCAATTATCCTTCAATTAAAAATAAGTTTTTAAAGTGTGCTTATATTTACAGAAATTTAAAGCTTTAAAATAAGTAACAATTAACTTACCGAAAAGGGCAATCAATATTAATTTTTAAACCACTCAGTGACATAAATAAAAGAAATATATTTTTGCATTTTATCAGTTTCAAGCATATCTCATTTTATTGTACTTTTCACATATGGTGTTTTATTGGGGTGTTTTGTTTTGTTTTACAAATTGAAGGTCTGTGGCAACCCTACATCGAGAAATTTATCAGTGCCATTTTTCCAACAGTAATTACTCACTTTGTGTTTTTGTCACGTTTTAGCAGTTGTCACAATATTTCAATTTTTTTTCATTATTATTATATTTGTTACAGTGACATATGATCAGTGACCTTTGATGTTCCTATTGTAATTGCTTGGGAGAACCACAACAGTACCCATTTAGGACATAGAACTTAATGGATTGTTGAAATGACAACAAAGGATTTAGAATTTTGTATAAACTTAGTTAATAAAGCAGCAGGGTTTGAGAGGACTGACTCGGTGGACAAAGAGTGTCATCTGCCATTTTAGTAAATAAAGGATGTTGTGGCCACAAAGCCATCAGTCACTGCAGCTGCCCCCCACAACGCACCCTGAGGGGATTCAGGATGGAGAAAAACTGGATACTGGTCCTAGATAGTTGCCGTTCCCATCAAAGGAATAATTTCAATGTCTTTTGCACTTTCCCACAGATAGAAAAGCACTAAAATCATTCACTTGAGCGACCCAGTTTTTGGTGATGAGGAGTAATATCTTTTTCTGTTCCGACTACATGTTTTGTTTTCTTCTTCCCAGCAAAAACTCATATGGCTCCTCCCTTAGCTCTTTAGAGTAGTCCCTCAGAGCTATCTGAGAGGCTGTATCCTGGGCTATAGTCCTCAGTAAGTCTGCCGAATAAAACATAATTCTCAACTTTCAGATTGTGCTTTTTTTTTTTTTTTTTTTTCAGTCGACAACTCCAATTCTGAAAGAAGTTCTATGTGGGTAAAATGCTATCGGTATATTACATGCTATACAATACATTACCTGCAATACAGAAATCATTCGTGACAGGAAGGGTCCATTGACTTCGCAAACGTTCGTTTTTGTCTTATTTTAAGAAACTGCCACAGCCACCCCAGGCTTCGGCAAACACCACCCTGATCAGTCAGCAGTCATCAACGTGGAAGGAAGACCCTCCAGCAGCAAAGAAATTACCTCTTGCTGAGACATTACAACTTGCTGAAAGTTCTGATGATGGTTAGCATTTTTTAGCAACAAAATATTTTTATTTTTATTTATTTTTTTTTTTCTGGTAATGACTTTATTTTTTCAGTTAACATAACCAGCCCACGATACAGCATACTAAATCATAAAGTACAAATCCAAGGCAGGTAATACCTTTACTAAGTTACAAAACTTTGGCAAATCAGTACAGTACTCTTTATAACAATAAAATGTACTTCTGTTGGAGTCATTACTTTCGTGATAATTTTTACTCCAAAAAATGTCATTTGAGTATGAAATTTACGCATTGTGATTTTTAACGGTTTATAGCAGAGCAAATTATTTCATACAATTAATGTCTTTTTAAAACGATAGTTTCTCCTTTAAAAGTGAGTTCCCTCATGGACGCTCTCCCAAGTTTACCGCAGCAGGGCGGTCGTGCGTATGCAGAAGGGGCTCTGCTTGGTTCTGCGGTTGGTCCAAAGCCAGGTAAAGTTCGAATGCATGAAAAGCTCTAAAATTCTACCTTAAGGAGGTTTCATCAGCCAATAGCAATTTCCAAGCATACTTTTCAAAAAACTTAAAATTTTGCATAAATACTGGAATCCTCAAAATCAGTCATTTCAGACAATACTAATTTCAGCTGATCCCTTTTATTTAGAAACCCTGAACCTCTGTTTGATCAAGTCACATAGCTTTTCTTAAGCTTATTAAAAAAAAAATTCTACCTAAAATAGAGTTGTATTTTTTAAATAACAAATAAATATACTGCCAGCTTGTAGAGACCTGGGGAACTGGGTGCCATCTATCCACTTCCATTATCATTTCTCCACAAACGCTGCTGCTGCCATTGGTGTCCGTATGCTTCCTCTTGCTGAAGCTGTCAGCTCTTCAATTTCAGCATTTAATTTATGTATTACCCACTCCATTGCTTCTCGGCCTTTATTAGCATTTGATGATATCGTACTTGCCATCAGCTCTTCAAGGTAACTGCCGAGACTGACTCCTTTCACAGTAATTATGGCTTCTTGAGTCAAAATAGTTTTTTCTGGGTCTTGAGGATGTGGTTTGTATATAAGTCTCTCATCTACTGAAACCATATTTGTAAATGAAATATTTGCAGATTTAAGTTCCATTGTTTTCTCTATGGGATCCACTACAGAATGTTCTTGCACATATGTTTTGGTTCTTGCTGCACCAATAATAGATTTCACAATGGAAGGCAGTCCCCACTCTGTGCTGAGAAGTCTATGGCTGTGCAACTTTCCAGAGGGATCTATGTGTCTGTCCAGTACATCAACTCCAACCACACTCGGATTCATAGGGTTTGGGTATTTCTGCATTGCAGCTGTTGTAACGGTTTCCCATGGATGGTCAAAGACGTGCTCCGAAGTCCAGATCTTCATGGTGTCGGCGGCCAGCACGGTGTCCGGGCGGCGCTAGGGCACAAATGAGGCAAAGAGGCCACTCTTGCCCCCGCCCCGCCCCTCAGCCGCCCAGCCGGCCACCCAGTGCGCACCCAAAATATTTTTAAATAAAGTATGTACTTTGTTTTTTTCAGACAGAAGGCGGTTGCACACTTAATAGACTACAATATAATGTAAAAATAACTTTTATATGAACTGGGAAACCAAAGCATTCATGTCCCTCACTGTGTTGCCCTGATCTGGAACTGAACCCCCTATATCTCCAAGATATGCCCATACTTATATAGTCTGGCTTAGCATTTATTAGTTAATCCACTGTGTTTCTTTTAAACAGCTTTCAATGGCACCCCACTCCAGTACTCTTGCCTGGAAAATCCCATGGGCGGAGGAGCCTGGTAGGCTGCAGTCCATGGGGTCTCGACAAGTCGGACACGACTGAGCCACTTCACTTTCACTTTTCACTTTCATGCATTGGAGAAGGAAATGGCAACCCACTCCAGTGTTTTTGCCTGGAGAATCCCAGGGATGGCGGAGCCTGCTGGGCTGCCGTCTATGGGGTCGCACAGAGTCGGACACGACTGAAGCGACTTAGCAGCAGCAGCAGCAGCACTGAAACATAATTGACATTCAATGGCAAAGAGTCCACTGCACTGAGGGACTTTCACTTTCAAACTACATACATTTGGTGTCTTGGCCACTGGTTAAGACTCCATGCGTCCACTGCAAGGGTGTGTGTGTGTGTTCTCAGCCCTCTGTGGCTCTTTGTGACCCCATGAACTGTAGTCCGTCAGGTTCCTATCTCCATGGAATTTTCCAGGCAAGCATACTGGAGTGGGTTGCCATTTCCTACTCCAGGGGTGGGGGAACTGGGTTCAATCCCTGGTAAGATCCCACATGCCATGCCACAGTGAAAGTTGCTCAGTTGTGTCTGACCCTTTGTGACCCCATGGATTGTGGTCCACTAGGTTCCTCTGTCCATGGAATTCTTCAGGCAAGAATACTGGAATGGGTTGCCATTCCTGTCTCCAGGGGATCTTCCCAACCCAGGGCTCAAACTCAGGTCTCCTGCATTGCAGTCAGATTCTTTTTTTTTTAACCAACTGAACTGCAGAGCCAGAAACCAAAACAACGAAAAAACTATACATATTTAAAAATGTACTGTTTGATGGGCTTTGACATTAGGCACATTTACGAACCAGTTGTGGTGTCTCTTTCTAAGTCATATATAGCCAACCCAGCAGAGGCACCAGGCTTTGGTGCAGATTCTTGCCGCCATAAAGGATACCAGGTGATTAAGTGCACCGGAGAAAGACGTCAAAGCACCTACTGCCAGCGAACTTCTGAAAGCACCAACTTTAGACATAAAGGACCATACTTTATTGTTCTTTTTTCCGAGAGGTCGTGATTAACTGCTAAGAATTACAGGCTACTCTTGGCGCCAAAGCCAAGAATAAAGCAGTATCACACTGCAAAAACAAACTGCGTTTAAAGGCCGCCAGGGGTAGAATGGTCCTGGAGGAATGCCTGGAAAGCGACAAAGCCTCCGGAGTCACTAGTTTAAAGTACAATTGTCGCTTTGCTGAGCAAGGTCGCCTTGACCGCTGGCAGCAAGCACGGCCGCCCACAGCTGCAGCCGGCCCTCCGAAGGCACCAAACGCAGGAGACACAAAAAGCCAATGTTTCGCCCAGATCGATGTGTTCCACCCGAAACGCTGACCCACGTGTCCAGAGGCGCGCCTAGCTGGCCCAGATCCCCCTCCTTCTGCCTCCCCTCTCGCTCCGGCCCTCGGCGCGCCGGCAGAGATCCAAAGCATAGAATCCCACGCTCCCCGCTCGTGTAACACCACCAAGAGGGGGTGGAGAAGGGAGGGAGCCAACCACTTCTGGTTAAGTTTCGTTTTTATTAAAAACTTCACGTGACTGCCCGACTCTTGACTCAGCGATTTCTCCAAACCGCCTCCTTTAATGTATTGGTTTGTCGTCACCGCCTTCACCTTTTTTTTATATAGTCCTACCTGCCAGTTTTGAATTTCTACAGGGAATTCTCCCATTCGGTACAAAGAACAAATAACTCACGGGTTAAATTCCTTTCACCAATTCATTTCAAGCCGGTGAAATGATGAGATAGGTGTTTTAAATAATCACTTAACATAGTTTCCTCTCTCAGTTTCCACGGAAGCAACTGCCACGCATTTTCTTGAAAAGATATTAAAAGGTGTTGATTTTTCCCCCGTTCCTCTCCCATAGTTACTGAATTATTATAGATTTATTCTTAAGCAAATAGGGAAATTAGCTGAAGACGATAAACGGATGTCCTGAAATTCCGACCCCCCCTCCACAGGCACACCCCACCAGTGACAATTCTGAAAAGTTTTCCAAATTGAATTTTTAGAACTCAAACCTTGATTTTTGCTTTTATAGGTTTATTTTAATCTTTGGGATAAAAATACTACACTTATTATAGAAAATATGGACAATCAGACAACTCAAAAGACAAAAAGGAAGTTATTTACAATCTCAACGTTCAGAAACAATCCCTGTTAATAATTTGAGGTCTCTCCTTCCAGGCTTTTTACTATGGATTTTAAAAAATCATTATGATAGAATTTTGTTTCCAATTTATGTTCCCTCATAACAAGGCTTGCATTTTCCCACTGTATGAAGAACGTAACTTTTGATGACCCTTGGATAGTTCCTTGTATGAACGTGACATGGTTCACTTAATCCTCCATTTTGAGACATTCAAGTCCAACATTTTCAACTGAGCAAACTATTTGAAATAGCCCAGTGGTAAAATCGTCCTGTGAACTGAGGCATCCTTTGAAATGCAAATAGCCACTCCCAGGTCAAATTTACCTTTATATAAGTGTAAGGGCAGAAAATTTCTCTTCCCTTCTCGATTCTTTCACTGAGTTGACATAAGACAAGTTAACAGGAGAAAAACAATTTAAATTACGTTTACTTACATATATACAGAAGCCCCACAGAGAAAATGAGGAGTCAGCAGCAGTCAGGTACTTGAGGTTTCTGAACATTCCCAAGCTGAGGAGAAGGGGGTAGGGCTCTGGGGCTTCAAAGGAAAGGAAAACCATTCACAGGGAGATGGGAAGAGGAAATGTTTGGTAAACAAATGTTTGCCAGGCCAGTCAAGGTAGTCTTTCTGATATAATAAAAGTTCTCTCTGTTAATAGCTCTCTTCCTGGTGCAGGCTGCCTACCTCAGTTCTTCAAGGGAGTTAAGGGGAAGGGGAAGAGCTTTTCCTAAGTCTGTTGGGGTTTGCCACAGTGGTACATTTCAGGGTGGTGTGTTGTACTCCCCCCTCATGAAGTTTCTTAGTTCTCATTTATTTGGTTTGTTTGAGGTAATACGGGCTTCCCAGGTGGCACAGTAGTAAAGAATCCACCTGCAAGGCAGGAGATCCGGGTTCGATCCCTGGGTCGGGAAGATCCCCAGGAGGAGGGCATGACGACCCGTTCCGGTATTCTTGTCTGGCGAATCGCATGGACAGAAAAGCCTGGAGGGCTACAGTCCATAGGGGTGCAAAAGAGTCGGACACTATTTAGTGGCCAAACAACAAGCTAATATAGGGGCTGTTGTATGAGTTTTCTGTTCCTGCTTTAATGGATCACCACAGACTTGGTGACTTCAAACAACACAAATTTATCATACAGTTCTGGAGGTCAGAAATCCAAAAATCGAGATGTCAGCAGGGCTGGGTTCCTTCAGGAGACTCAAAGGGAGATTAGTTTCCTTGCCTTTTCTTTTTTTAAAAAAAGTGTTTTTAGTTTATTAATGTTTTTGCCTGCTCTGTGCAGCATTCGGGATCTTAGTTCCTTTACCAGGGATGGAACCTGTGCCCCCTGCAGTGGAAGTGCGGAGTCTTAACCCCTGGACCACCAGGGAGGTCTCTCCTGCCTTTTCTAGTTTCTGTAGGCTGCCAGCATTCCTTATCACATAACATCACTCTTTTGTATTTTCATACATTTGTAAATTCCCTCCTCTAACGACAACTGAGGCACAAGGAATTTCAGGAAGCTGTGGGATCCAAGATGATAGTGCTTGAAGTCATTTTACCTAACTTTTCTTTTAATGCTGAAATGCATTCTTACATTGTCTGGATAAATACTCCTTCAGCTTCTTTGTAAACACTTCCCTTGACTCTAAACAAGTCACTATGAGTTATTACTTTTTAAGATCTTATTGTTAGAAAGTCTTCCTTCCTACTGACCTGAATTCTGGCTCCTTGTGACTTCAAGCTGCTCTTCCTATTTTCTCTCCAAAGTTCCGCAGGACACTGTCCACCCTCTTCCTTGTGCTCATCCTATAGGACTTTACAGACAGCTGCCCTGTTAGGACTTCTGTTCCCAGCCTGAGCAATTCCCCAAGGGGAGATTTCTCAGTTCCTTTCCATTCTGGTCTCCCTTTCCCGGAGGCTCTCTAGTTTAATGTCCTGAAACTGTGGTACCTAGAACAGGAATCTTTTTTTTTTTCTTTTTAGCTGTGCCAGGTCTTAGGTGGGGTGTGTGGGATCTAGTTTCCTGACTCGCAATCGAACCTGTCCGCCCGCATTGAAAGCATGGAGTCTTTGCCACTGGAGCAGCAGGAACTGGATCTACGGCTCCAGGGCAAAGGGCACTGGAATATCGCCGCCTTTGACTCAAGCTTTCTACCTAAGTGATCCAAGCTTGCACTTGATGCTTTTTCTTTTTTTTTGACTCACACTGTTGACTCACGTTGAGTTTGTCAGTAATAAGAACCTGCAGATCTTTTTCATGTAAGTGTTCACCAAGTAGGGTCTCTTCCATCCTGTACTTGTGAAACAGATTAAAAACAAACAAGTGAAAAGTAAAACCAGACTTCATGTTGATCTCTGTTTAATTTCACCTCACTGGTTTGGACCCATTATTTCAGCCTAGACCAAGTCCCTTGAGGAGCATGCCTGCTACTAGGGTGCTTATCCTCAGCGCTGCCCGCAGTGCTCAACAGGGTGCTGCAGTCATCTGCCTTCCTTGTCTGAACGCTAATGGTATCTGTAAGCTATTGGAATGTTCAGCACTGAATAAAAGGGACCTTGTTAGAAATATTGATTCATTTCAATCTCAGTCATCAGAATAGCTCAATCTCCTAGACTGGGATCATTTGCAAAGTTTATGACCACTCAATTTTAGGGAAAATGTTTATATCATTTAAAACACCTTTTTGTTCTTTTCCATACTTACAGTCAATTCTAATGCATTGGAAATTAACATTGTCCTTCAGTGTGAGTCATTAGTTTAACAATGAACAAATCTTGTGGTTTTTTTTTTTTTCTTTAGAGCAGAGAACCATAATCACTTTTCCCGTATCTGGCTTATTACAGCTACAGATTCATTTTCTGCCAAAAGTATGTTTTTAAGCAAGTAAATGGACCACAGACTTTCCTAGATATATTTTCATTTAGAACAGAGTTTCTCAAAATGTATCCCACAGACCTAGTACACCTGAATAACCTGGCTATTTTCTAAAAATGCAGGTCCCTGGGCCCCAACCAGACTCTTAGATTCTCTGGTAGTGAGGCTCAGAAATTATCATTTGACGTTAAGCACAGAATATTCTTATGGACACTAGAGTTTAAGAACCCTGCTTTAGGACTTCCATGCAGTGATCTATAGCAGTGGGTCTGAACCCTGGCCATACAAGATAATCATACAGAAAGTGAAGGTCTCTCAGTGTCTGACTTTTTGTGACACCATGGACTATACAATCCATAGAATTCTCCAGGCCAGAATACTGGAGTGGGTTGCCTTTCCCTTCTCCAGGGGATCTTCCTAACCCAGGAATTGAACCGGGGTCTCTCCTGCATTGCAGATGGATTCTTTACCAGCTGAACCACCAGACACTTCTTAAAACCTCTGCCACACAGATCACACCTGGTATGAAGTCAGAATCGCTCGGAAGGGACCCTGGCATTTATATGTTTTTAAAAGTTCCTGGTTTTTCCGGTAGTTATGTATGAATGTGAGAGCTGGACTATAAAGAGCTGAGTGCCGAAGAACTGATGCTTTTGAACTGTGGTGTTGGAGAAGACTCTTGAGAGTCCCTTGGACTGCAAGGAGATCCAACCAGTTCATTCTAAAGGAGATCAGTCCTGGGTGTTCATTGGAAGGACTGATGCGGAAGCTGAAACTCCAATACTTTGGTCACCTGCTGCAAAGAACTGACTCATTGGAAAAGACCCTGATGCTGGGAAAGATTGAAGGCAGGAGAAGAAGGGGGTGACAGAGGATGAGATGGTTGGATGGCATCACTGACTCAATGGACATGAGTTTGCACAAGCTCTGGGAGTTGGTGATAGACAAGGAAGCCTGGTGTGATGCAGTCCATGGGGTTGCAAGAGTCGGACACGACTGAACGACTGAACTGAACTGAACTGAACAGTTTCTCAAGTGATTCTAATGTGCAGTCATTGTTGAGAAACACTGATTTTTTCTTGAAGTACAGCTGACTGAGAAACACTGATTTATATGTTCCACAGTATAGTTTTTTTTCATGTCTTTAGGTTAAAATCTATGTTTTATATACAAAATTGTATACCTAAAGTTCTTTTTTCTTTTTTAAAAAGTTTTATTGAAGTATAGTTGATTTGCAATATTGTGTTAATTTCTGCCAGCACAGTGTTTCAGTTATACATATATAACCATTCTTTTTCATATTCTTGTCCACGATGATTTATCACAGGATACTGAATATACTTCTGTGCCATACGGTAGGACCTTGTTGTTTATCCATCCTATATATACTAGTTTGCATCTGCTAATCCCAAACTCCCCATCCATCCCTTTCCCGCCCCATCCCCCTCTCCCTTGGGAGCCACTAGTCTCTCTATGTCTGTGAATCTGTTTCATTCCACAAGATAGATTTCAGGGTTAAATAATATTTAAAAACTTGTGAAATCTCAAAACAAAAACCCTTTGAGCTCATAAAAGTTCACCCACTTACTTTGGACTTTGAATTATTGTGCTGGAGTAAAAAAAAATAACTTGTCTCTGTGAGGAGATATACAAGGTGCCTCTTATTCAACACTAAACATTCCAGTAGTTTACAGACACCATTATTATTCAGACAAGGAAGTTTGATGATTACAGCACCCTGTTAAGCACTGTGGGCAGTGCTGGGGATAAACACTCTAATAGAAGGTATGCTCCTCAAGGGACTTAGTCTAGCTGGAGAATCAAAATGAACCTAGGAGGGACTTTCCTGGTGGTCCAGTGGTTAAGACTCCGCACTTCCAATGCCAGGGACATGAGTTTAATCCCTGGTAGGGGAAATAAGATCCCACACGCTTGTGGTGCAGCCAAAAAAAAAAAAAAGAGCCTGGAAAAAGAGAGAAAAGCAGCTATACAAAACCTCATCACAATGAAGTACCAAACTGCAGGACATATGTTAAATGCTAGTTTAGAAGCTCAGCAGAGAAGGAGGATTTGAGCTGCATCCTGAAAACATTTCAAGATTTGAATTGATGGTGGGACACATGGACAGCTTCCTGGATGTAGGGTATTATAAGTTCAGATGACTTCAAGTGCCAGGCAACAAAGTTCTCCAACTCACAGTGACTTAAGCTCATTTGGACTTTTATTATCCCACTTAACAAGAAGTTGGGGAGTGGGCAGTTTCAGGATTTGCATAGCAACTCAACCATATCATCAATATTTTGTTCTTTTAGCTCTGACATCCTCAGATGTCTCCCCTCATGGTTCCAACAATGATGTCTCCCCTCATGGCTGCAAGATAGCTGCCACAGCACCAGACATCATATCCTAAGTCTACTACTTAACTCAAGAGGTTGATGGAGTCCTTTTCCACATTTATCTCATTTTGGAAGAAGAAAAGCCTCTCCCAGAAGTGCCCCCAGAGTCCTCCTCATGTCTCATTAGCCAGAACTAGGTTACTTGACTATCCCTACATTCATCGTTAGCAAAGGCTTATATCAATGATTTAGAGCGATTGTGATTCACCTCTTGGAGATGTGCATATTGTCACCTGTAACATAATTAAGGTTCTGTCACTTAGGAACTAGGGGGAATGACTCTTTGGTAGGCAACAGGCCGTGCCTGCGACAGGTGTGATGTCAATGAAAACTTATACAGCAATAAGGAGACCAACCAGCTAGAGCAGATAATGTATAATGTATAGATAAGATTGGCTTGGTAGAGAGGACCTAAATTTTGGATGCCTTGAAAGCCAAGCAGAAAAATCTAGAGTTAATATAGTTGGAAAGAGAGCTAGTAAAGGGTTTTGAGGAGGAGGAGTATATGATAAGAGCAGTCTTTGAGGGAGATCAATGTGACATTTGTGTGCAGGAAGGGCTGGAGTCAAGGAGGCCAACTAGGCAATGAGGGCCTGGTCTAGGGTGGGAATAGAAAGCTAAGGATGGATTCAAGAGAAATAGTGAAAGAAACATCAACAGAATTTGGTGAGTGGCTAGTTTTGGGTATGGAGGAACTGGATTAAAGACAATTTCAAGATATTAAAAACAATGTAGGGACTTCCTTTGTGGTCCAGTGGTTAAGACTCCACTCCATGCCTCTGCTGGCAGGGAGAGGGGACACAAGTTCAACCCATTGTTGGGAAACTAAGATCCCATGCCTTGCAGCGCTGCCAAAAAATGAATAAATTTTTTAAATCACATTTAAAAATAAAAACAATGTCCAGAAATCTTTGTGAGGACAAAGGGACTGAGGAGCAAGAGAAATGATTAATTTGGTTTAGGAGAAATGAAGTTTGCGATGACCATGAGCTGTGTAAATGGGTATGACCAATGGGCAGATGGATCTTCAGAAATAGGACCTAGTGTTAGAAATTTTGCACAGCAGTGTAATTGATAGAAACAGCGACACTGGAGCTAGACTGCTAGTGGTGGGGGTGGTTTAGTGGCTCAGTTGTGTCCAACTCTTTGCGACTCCATCGACTGAGGCCTGCCAGGCTCCTCTGTCCATGGGATGTTCCAGGCAAGAACTCTGCAGTGGGTTGCTATTTTTTTCTCCAGGGGAATCTTCCCGACCCAGGAATTGAACCTGGGTCTCCTGCATTGCTGGCAGATTCTTTACTGACTGAACCACCAGGGAAAACTGCTAGGGTTTGCACTTAATAGATACGTTGTCATGGGCAGTGCTATGATTGAATGTCTGTGTCCCCCCCTAAATTCATATGTTGAAGCATTAATGCCCAATGTAATGATGTTCGGAGGTAGAGCCTATGGGAGGTAATTAGGTCATGAGGGCGGAGCTTTCATGAATGGGATTAGTGCCTTATGAAGAGAAACATTAGAGAGATGATGTCTCTACCATGGGAGGGCACAGAAAGAAGGTAGCTGTCAGCCAGCTCTGATTGTCACCAGACACTGAATCTGCCAGCACCTTGATCTTGGACTTCCCAGCCTCCAGAATTATGAGAAAGAAATATTTGTTGCTTACGCCACCCAATCCATGGTGATTTGTTACAGGAGCCTGAGCTGACAAAGACAGGCAAGTTATTTAGCCTTTTTGTGCTTCTGTTTCCTTATCTGTAAAACAGAGACAATACCTACTTCCTAGAGTTGTTGTGAGAATTACATGTGAGAAAGGCTTACAACAGTCCCTGGCATATAGGATGTACAGCTGTTAGTATTTTTTTTGGAGTCACCAGCTTAGAGGTGACCCTAGAGGCCTGCCATGGGTGTGCTCTTCAAGTCTTCTCGTTTCAGCTGTTCTTTTTAGAACAAAAGATACCAGAATCCTTCATTATCAGACAGGCTTTTCTTGGAAACCCAGAAAGAACCTTGGGTTTTATTTATTTATTTGACTGCACTGGGTCTCAGTTGCAGTAATATGAACTCTTAGTTGTAGCACATGGGATCTATTAATAGTTCCCTGACCAGGGATTGAACCTGGGCCCCCTGCATTGGGAGCTTGGAGTCTTAGCCACTACACCACCAGGGAGGTCCCAGAACCTAGGACTTTAGACTGTTACGGCTGAAAATGATCATGGTGATTTTTCAGTCCAATGTTTCTTATAAATTTTTTTTAGCCAGAGAGCCCTTTGTTCAAAAGTTTCCCACAAATTCCACCATCTAAAAGAGAAAACTGGAGCCATTCCGGTTGGTGTGGGTAGGACATCCCGCCTGCCTACTCTGAGATACATCCTCTGAGCCTGTGGACTCCCTGGAATGCACTTTGGGAAACTCTGCTGTTGTTCAAACCCTAAGCAGCAGAGGTGATTAAGTGGCCCAAAGAGATAAGATGCCTGAACAGGCCACAGAACGAGTAGTGGCCAAAATGGGCTCAGGAAGCAGCTTTCCTGGGTTTTATGTTGAGGAGCATGAGCAAGTATTAGGTGCTAGCCCTGTGCTGGATGCCTCAGGATCGTCAGTATCTCCATTCTGGTTCACAGGGCTTCAGGTGGATGTGCCTACCCCTGAAAGCCATCCTGGCTCACAGAAATCACTAAGTCTGGGGAGAAAGGGTGGGGAAATACGGATGGAAGGAAACGGATGAAATCAAGCGAAGTGAACTCATTTTTCTTGCCTCCTATTACATCCCTAATGAAGGAGTTGGCCAGATGGACTGTTCCTCAAAGCCAGCAAGGACTTCCATGAACAGTCAGCCAGAAAAAGGAATAAATAACATCTGGAAGAGTGAAGTTGTGGAGGGGTGGGTGGTGGGATGAGTCAGGAGATTGGAACGGACATATATGCACAACTATGTATAAAATATTGGCTTCCCTAGTAGCGCAGATGGTAAAGAATCGGCCTACAATGCAAGAGACCCGAGTTTGATCCCTGGGTTGGGAAGATCCCCTGGAGAAGGGAATGGCAATACACTCCAGTATTCTTGTTTAGAGAATTCCATGGACAGACCATGGGGTCACAAAGAGTCGGACATGACTGAGCGACTAACACACACGTGTATAAAACAGACAACGAGAACCCCCTGTAGAGGACAGGGAACTCTACTCAATGCTCTGTGGTGACCTAAATGGGAAGGAAATGTAAAAAAAGAGGGGGAATGTGTATACTTATAGCTGCTTCACTTTGCTGTATAGCAGAAACTAACACAGCATTGTAAGGCAACTATGCTCCAATAAAAATGAACAATAAAAAAAGAATGAAGTTGCTAGGAAACTTACATATTTCAATTCACAAGAGTGCTAAAGTCTCCATGTAATAAATTCCGGAACTGAACAGGGCCCTCAGCGTTTTTCCTGGCCTTTCTCACTGACATGAAAATTTAACGAAGGGGGCCTTTTAGAGCACAGAGTTTGAGCCAACAGAGAATAGAGCACTAGGCAAGAAATACAGAGCTAAGACTTCTCCCAGCTCTGCTGCCTATTTGGCCAAGTAACTCGACCTCCCTGGGCACAATGAAGGGGTTGAAGCAGACAAGAGCTCTTACGATTTTAAATGACTATCATTCCCCATCAGGAGCCTGCAGTTAGTGGCTGCCATCTTATGCCAAAGAGCTGGCAGCAGCCTTCTCGGTTGCATTTGAAGCCCCGGGTGATTGTCACCATCAACAGTGTCATAAAGGAGGGGGCTGGTAAGAATCTCTGATTCTGAACCCTCTCCTCCAAACCCTGACTGCAAAGGAAGGGAGTGAGATGGCATGATTGCTTGGGCAGCACACCATCTCACAGTTCCATGGGTCCTGATGTTCTGGGTTCCCTCTCCTTCATAATCTACTGAGTGCAAAAAGGATCTGGAGATTCCAGTGAAAAGCTAAGCGAGGAATGTATGAGTGTGTGTGTGAGAAAGAGAGAGACTCAGATAAAAAAGAGAGAGTGCGACACAGAGACATATAGACAAAGAGAAAGTGAGAAAGTGGTAGAAGTGGAAGCAGGAAGTGAGTTCACAGTCAGCTGGCTGGCCTAGTGGAAAGAAGGCATGTATGTGGCCACTTTCCCTGGTGTGATGCAGATGGAAAAAACTTGGGAAATATTCTGCTGGGAAGAACATTCCGCCAGCTCACCACCTAGGTCCTGTGATCTCCAAAAGCCAGAGCCTGTTCTTAGATCTGCCATTCATTTGTGAATTCAACAAGCATTTACTGAGCACTTACTATGAACGTAAGATTGGTAGAAAAAATGGCCATGTCCTCTGCCCTAAAGAAGCCTGAAGGCTCCTGTGGAGTCTAGGCCAGTGAACAGTCAATTAGAGCATGTTGGATGTCATGAGGAGGGAAGTGCAGGGTTTTAGGGAAGCAGTCAGTGAAACCCCCTTAATTCAGCCTTGACTGGTTAATGATTTCTTGGGAGAGGCTCATGTCACCTGAAAGAGAAGCAGAAGCCAGCCTAGTGTTGCAGGAGGTAGGGGAAGGAATGTTCTAGGCAGAAGTCAGATCCCAGGTTATTTTAATTTTCTCCTTTGTATTTAGCGATATGTCAGAAATGTTCTTCATTGGCTATGTGTTCATTTATATAGAAAGAATCTTAGGGACTTCCCTGGTGGTTCAGTGGCAAAGACTCCAGGATCCCCAGGCAAGGGGCCTGGGTTCCACCGGTGATCAGAGATCTAGATCCCACATGCCACAAGTAAAGATCCTACGTGCTGCAACTAAGACCTGGTGCAGCCAAACTAATAAATATTTTTTAAAAAATTTTTAAATATGAAGGAAAGCAATGGCCCTCCCTCAGGCAGTGAGCACCAGTGCCAACTTCTTAAGGTCTGTGACACACTGGCAGAGAGAAGGGAATGTGACAATCGCTACTACTGCTAACAGTGACAGCAGTGTTTGCTGAGTGCACCACACGTCAGCGTTTTCCCTGTACCTCATGCAATCCTTACCATAATCCTACGTGATAAATATTACTATCATTACCTCCATTTTAGGGATGTGGGAACTGAGGCCCAGAGGTCACACAAATTAGTAAGTAGCAGAGGAAGGACTCAAATCGCGGCAGTCCAATGCTAGAGCTATCCCAGCCCTCTTTAAATAATGAAGGTGACACACGCAAGAGACTGATTAGTATTGAAAGTTGGCCCTCTTCTAAGAAGCAACTTCCTGCCACCAGCTGAGTGTGCTCCTTCTCCTCCAAGTCAGGAGGGGGTGTGTGAAGGGGAAGACCAGATGCACACAGAGCAGGGACTGACCTTCCCAAGTTTGCATGATAATCTGATGACTGAAAAGAGTGCCAAAAATCCACTTCAACATCACAACCGTGGACCCCATTCCACTCTGGCCACACTAGGAATGCTTATCTCATGACCAGTTTCCGCTTTTGAAAACAGCATAAAACTTAGGCTTATGAAAACACATAAGCCTAAATGATTTATTCAAATTCCCTTATTATTAATGGTGGGCTTCCCTGGTAGCTCAGACGGTAAAGAACCTGCTTGCGGTGCAGGAGACCCAGGTTCAGTCCCTGGGTTGGGAAGATCCCCTGGAGAAGGAAATGGCAGCCCATTTCAGTTTTCTTGCCTGGAGAATCCCATGGACTGTAGTCCATTGGATCGCAAAGAATCTGACAGGATTAAAAAAAAAAAATCTGACAGGATTGAGAGACTTTCACTTTCGTGTGATGCAATTCCTACGCTAACCACAGGGTGGTGCTGCAGACAGATCTAGGGATTTGTTTGGGGTAACGGGTTTAAGAATATTTGGGTTTTCATAAATCGAGGTACAGCTATACAATGTAGCTAACTAGAAGAATGAGGTCAAGATATATGACTTTTAAGGACCATCTTCAAAATATGCCACTAAGTGAGAAAAGCAAGTCACTAAACAATATGAAGAGTATGCTTGTAATCATGAAAATTTTAAAATGTAAATATATATGCAGGTACGTGCATCGTTTTTTCCTGAGAGTTAAAAAATAGATTCTTACCAGTTATTACTTTGAGGAGTGGGGCTAGAGTCCAGGAGGAGGCAAAAGTGTGCTTCTTTTCAGTTTTATAAGTTAAAAAAATTATTTGATTTTTAAAAATGATTTGTACTCACTAATTTTAAAACCATCATTACAAAAACAATCTGATTGCTATAAAAATTGAAATACTGCAGGAGTTAACAGAAGTCCCTTCTCTTCCACCTTTTGACCCCATTCCCCAGAGGACAGGTGACCTCTGTTTGGTTTCTGGACCAGCAGCATCAGAACCACATGAGAAGCGGCCAGAAATGCAGATTCTCAGGCCCCACCCCAGACTTGCTCGAACTCCGCAGTGGGGCCCAGTAATCTGTGTTTTCAAAAGATTTTTTGGTGATTGTGATACACTCTCCAAGTTGAGAGCCTTTAGCAGGTTAGACCAGCTCTTTGGTGGGCACGTGGAGAATACTGCTGCAGAAATGAATAACTCCAATGGCCTGCTTCCACTCACCCAGTGCACTTTAGGTTGAGGTTGGCAGCCCTTTGAGTCCACTCTGACCTCTCTGTTGGGGCTGAGTGACGACCATTTTGTCACAGTTTGGAGGAGAAAGGAAAAGAGGAGTGGAGTAGAAACTTTAAAAAAAAAAGGGTAAGGAAAGGGGGGAAAAATGGCAGAGAAAGAATGCAAATAAAATAATCACATGATTTGGAGACAAAAAAATGTTCCCCGCCATTTCACTAAACAAAGAATGTCACCCCCCCCCCCCACCATCCAGACATCAGCCACTGCAGTGCACCAGCCCAAAGGGATTCAGGATGGAGAAAAACAGGATACTGCTCGTAAATCCTTAAGATGCATATCTAAGGAATAATTTCAATGAGCCTAGATTCTTGCATCTTCCCATACAGAGAAAAGCAGTAGAATCATTAACTTGAGATGTTTTCTGTGATTAGCAGTAATTTTTTTGGATGTTCAATTACTTGTTTTTTTTCCAGCAAAAATTCCTGGCTCCTTCCTTTGGAACAGTTCCTCAGCGCTATTTAAGAGGCTGTTTCATGGGCTATAGACCAGTAAGTTTTTTGAATACAACTTAACTTTTAGACGGTGTTTTTCTTCAGTCAACAGACGGCAGGGAGATGAGATCAGAGCCTCAGGGCTGCTCATTCATTCATTTAATAAGCATTTCTCCTTTTTCCATTCTAAATCTATATGTTGATGTTCATTTCCTCCCTCGGACCTACACATTTCATTGTCATCATTTACCAAATCTGAGAGGGTCATTATCTCTTCCACCCTTCGGTGTGTTCACTTTTCGGGGAAGTGTTTACCAGCGATTCCTTGCTCTCAAAGCTGCTCAAAAAGAGTCAGAATCTACCTGGGGTGGCGTGGGCCTGGGGGTGGGGGTGGGGGAGGGGGACTGAGGAGTTTTGCGCAGGCAGGTGGGCACGGCGTCCCCTAAGAGGAAGTGCATGTGAAAGCGCTCCCTTTCCTGGCAACAACAATCAAGCCCACAGCTGGAAAGCTCATATGCCAGGGGAATCTCACAAAGTTCTTCAAGCCACCGACCCTAGTCCCACTTAGGAATCTGCCTCTCCTGCAGAAGAGTCAGGGGCAAGTTCCTTCAACTGGCCCGGTGATGGGAGACAGTGCAGAAAAAAAGCGAGTAGTTCTCGCAGTATCTCCGAGTGCGGAGACAACTGCGTTTGAATTGTTACATTAAATTAAGTTGTTAAATTAAACAAAGGTTTGAGAATTTTGAGCCTGTGTCTTCTGACAAAATAACCGAACCTTTACTCACCAATCCCCCACCCCCCATCCTCCAGCAACAACAAAAAACAAACACTGTTCTGTCTCCTGAAGGAGGCTGTCCCGGTCAAGAAACCAGCGTTTGTTTTGCGGGAATGGTGGTGATGGGGGCGGGTGGGGGGGGAGGATTTAGCTTGTAAGGCCACTGATATCTCTCTCTGTTCCATTTTTTTCATTTGATTGACATCTGCAAGAAGTTCAGTACAATTGGTTAAACGGAATTCTTGCCTCAATGGGACCCTTTGTTTTCTTATATTTTATACAAATGAGCATTTACTTTCATAGAATCGTAGACTTGTAAAGCTGGGATTACCTTCAGTTCATCTCTGGCCCATTAATAGTCTTTGGGAGTTCTAAGAAAAATACAATGCCCAGGCCCCAGGCCTTATCTACTGAATCAGAGAATCTCAAGAGGTGGGACCAAGGGTCATCTCTAGGTTTTAAGCCCTATAAGTGATCCCAGAGTGCAGCCGGTGCTGAGAAACAGCTCTAGTCACACGTTTCTAGTTTATGGATGTAGAAGCTCAAAGAGATGATGTGAAGGTCATGGTGTCAGTCAGAGGTATCTCATGCCCAACTCTTCTGAATGTCCACCCAGTGTTCTTTCCACTATGCTCTTTTATCTCTTCTTAGCATTTCACTGAACATGAAATTTAGGCAGTTTATAGTTGAGGGAGAAGGGACAGAGTCCCTTCATTAAGGATTGAGCAGGGCGGGGTGGGGGGCAGTGTGCTTCCCTGGAGGTCCAGGGGTTAAGATTCTGTGCTTCCACTGCAGGGCTCACGGGTTCGATACCTGGTCGGGGAATTAAGATTCTGCATGCCTGCATGCCATGCAGCACAGCCAAAATAAAAAAATAAAAATAATGGGGGGGGGGCGCACTTCTGAGCGCTCGACTCAGCTGCCGGTTCTCCAGGACAGAGCTGCTTCCTAGCCTTATTGATGGGGCAGTTAGTTTCACTCATGACACAACACATTCAGTGTTCTCACTTTCAGGAATTAATCACATTCAAGCGAAGGACAGTGGGGGAATAGATCTTAATATTGGAGCAAGAGTGGGTGTTAGGGTGAGAAGTCATAGGTCCTACTTAAGAAATTGTAAAAACTACCAACTTCCTCAGAAAAATACACATATGTAAATCTTGCCTGTAATTTTTGGGGATTCACAGACACCTATCCCCCACCCCTAGTTCATCCATTGGAACCAGATTAAGATCTCCTGGGACTAGATGATTTTGAAGCTGTATTTTCTGGTACTTGAAATGTAGTCTGGGAACCATAGGAATCAGAATCACTTGGAGTTCTTGTTAAAAGAACTGATTCCTAGGAGTGCCACAGACCTACTGTTTCAGAATCTCTGGGGAATGAGGTGAGGATTCTACATGTTATTAAAAATCCCCACATGACACTTTTGGAAACTAACATTTGAGAATCAACGCTTTGTCCCAATTTGAGATCTTTATAGTTTTTGAATGCTTTCATTTGTTGAAGAGTTTGGGTTTCATCTGTTCAGTTGTCAACTATACTAAATAATGTGTTTAGGGTGAATTCTAACTAAAGAATATTTACATGTGTATAGGTAGAGGAAAAACAGCTTGTTGGATGGTGTCTCTTTCTGTGTACTCGGAATATGGATGATCCTTTCTTCCCTTGTCCTTCTATTTCTTCCTCATTGCCTTTCTATATTTAAATAAGATTCTTCCTCTTTCTGAGTTCAGTTTCCCCATCTGAAAAACAGGGTGTTGTAACTAGGTGAACTTCAAGGCCTGCTCTGGTGTTCACTGACTCCATATCACCCTCTAGTTCCCTTGTCCTTTTAATGACATGAACTGCATGGGCAACGGTGTTTGGAGAATAATCCTGTTTTATTTCTGTAGGTATGACGTTGCAATACCTAGCAACGATTTTTACTCCAGCAAAAGTATTCTCAAAGAGTCAGAATTGAAATAATCTATACTATCTACACCCCCAAAAAAAGTTCGTCTCTCCTTAAAAACCTCAGAAAGGGCCGTCCGCGCGCATCTCTTAGGAGCATAAAAATGACTGTGAACCAAAAAGCCAGGGCGTGGTCACCCCGCCCACTGGGCCCAAGCATCACCACCCCTAGGGCCTCTTTCAAGCGCGCAGATTGGCTGAAGGCAAGAAAGAGCCCCGCCCCTGGTCTTATGACCCGCGCTGAAAGCGCCGAGTCCTGGCTTTTGCAGCGTTGTGGTCGGTGGTCATCAGCGCTCCTATCAGGTTTCAGCGAGCCTTTTCCCTGCTGTCGCTGCTCTTGTCGCCGCCGCCTGCTCTCCGGGATCATGGTGTGCTTCCGCCTCGCCCCGGTTCCGGGCTGTGGGTTCCTTCTCTTCTGCCTCGTCCTGGGTGAGTTGTCGGGCCCTTCTGCTTAGTCCCTGATCCTGGGCCCGGGGCTCCCAGTTCAGAGGCAGTAACCTGAAAGACTGGTCCGGAGGGGAGGGGGTTGAGAGGCTGAATGACAGACACTGGGCGTTGGCGCTTGGCCCGAGGTGATGAGCAGTGACCTAGCGAAGGCCCGACTGAGGGATGGCGAGGGACACGGGCCCATGAGAATAAAAAAAGAGCAAGGGGTGGGGGTGGACGCCGAGGGAGTAGGTAGGGAAGAGTGAGGAGTGGAGCACTGGGGGTGGAAAGAGTAACTTGGGGGCGATGCTAAGGAGAGGTGAGCGTGGGAGGGCGGTACGTGCGGACTCTGGGGTGGCACGGACAATTAGAGTCCTGGTCCTAGGATCAAGGAAGAGTTTTGAAGATGGTGGGAACCTGTGGGGCGGGAGAGGAAACTGAGGAGGGAAGGGGACTGCCTGCGTGGAGAAGCTTGGGTTAAGGGGGGGTGGGGGACAGATAGGGGGAGATTCTGAGGGGCAATAAGAGGCTTGGTGGGGCAGGAGTTTAACGCTGTGGAGGAGGGGTGGTTCTAGAGAGAGAAATTGGGGTTTGGTACTTGGAGTGTTGATGGGGAAGGGGGAGCTACGGTGGCTGGGGCAATTTCCAGACGAGAAAACTTCGATGTACCCAATCTCTGGAGACTAAAAGGGGTGTATACCAACTTCGGTGGGGAGTGAATATCTGACTTGGAGGTGCTGAGGACATAGTTGTTTATTTTTTTAAAACCAGTTTTATTACTTCCTTCCAGCTAGACTGATTAAAAAAAGGTCCCCAGATATTGAGGTTTTGCGGGTGGTGTATCTGAGTCTTGTGTACTGCCACTTTACGTTCAGAAGCTCCTTTTCTTCTCTCTCACACAACTGGCCTGTTACCGCCTGGTTTTCCGAGGAGGAGGAGGAGGGCCGGTCATTTTCTAAGGATCGGGTTTTTACTAGGTCCTAAGAATGGCTGGCTGGCTGCTGGCGCTGTGAGCGCCCCGTGCCCCACCCCCACCCCCCGGCCCGAACGCTTTAGGTCCCCGAGGCCTTTAAATACCTGAAAGGTGAACTTTGACCAGAATTTTCTTCCTGTCCTGATAAATTCTGAGCTTGTTGCTACCTGATTCTTGCCGTTTGTGACCTAATAAAAGACCAGAAGGGGCAGACTCAGATGGGAATAGAGAAGAAATAGATACATTAGGGGCTGGGGAAGGGCAGTGAGAGGCACACAGTTTGTAATTCACATTTCAGTAGAAGAATAAAGTCAACACGTGGAATGGTGGATTCTCACCCAAGAGGCATTTAGCAATGTCTGGAGACATTTTGGGTTGTTATCACTGGAGATTGCTTTTGGCATCTAGTGGGAAGAGGGCAGTGGTGCGTCTAAACATCCCACAAGGCACAGGACAGGACACCCCCCCCCTCCCCCCCCCCGCCCAATAAGGAATGACCCATCTCAGAAAGTCAGGAGTGCCAGAGGATGAGGAGTCTGGCTCCAAAGCTGTGGCGTTGGAAGGGGTCTGGATCGACTAGTGATTCTTAAGGATCTTTGGGGGTGGGGTGGGGGGAAGTTCCTGTCAGACGAAAACTATTTCCAGACTGAAATTAAGATATTTGTCTTTTTCACACTCACCCTCTCCTCAGTACGGTGGAGTTTTCCAGAAGCTATAGAATGTGTGATGACATCACCACTCTCATGGGTCTGACGTGTTTTAGTCCTTTTTTTTAGTTTTAATTTCTAGTACAGCAAGTAACAATGGATATAAGTCACATAAACAAAGCCCTTTGAGGTCCTCAGTGGATAAGAGAGTAAAGGGGCCCTGATGCCAGAAGGGAATCTAGCTGTGCATTTAGTGCAGGAAAGCCTCTAGCCCTTTTGAAAGGGGCCACGGAGCTTTGCTCAAATGTAATGTGCAGCCTTGACTCCCCTGTGAAGCACTTAGGGAGGCCAAATGACCCTATGAGAGGATTGTTTACAGTGAGAAGCACCTTATCAGTGACTAGAACACATCTGACCAAGGCATCTGGTAATCAGTAGTTCTCTGCCAATTGGATCAGCACAAACAACACTTTTATTGTTCAGAGAAAGGGGGAAAAATTCATTGTCTTGTTGGCTTGCTTGTCATTTTTTTTCCTTTTAATGAAAGCTTTTTTGTGTGTTCTTTTTACAAAAGCAGTACTTGCTCATTGCAGAAAATAAACAGGAGAAAAGAAGCACATTAAAAAAAAGCATCAGCTCATCTGCTAGTTTGCCATTTATTGTTTGGGACTAACATCCTCTTGGAAGATTTTCAAACTCCTGCGTGTGTTTAAGAATTTAGCAATTCTTCAGTTTCTTGGTGGATTTTGCACCTTACCTTTATATATCAAAGTGGATACCAATAATAGTTTTTTGGAAAGTCAATAAAGTATCTGCTGTGAAATTCACACTGTTCTGAGCACTGCAGAGGGTCCCAGGGAGGAGGATTTGTTCCTGGATTTATGACCTCATCAACTGGTAGTGCACTGGTTTCACTTGGTAACTTTATAACTCTCTCCCAGCTCTACCAGGTAGCTCTTTAAAAATAGCTGCCTTAGAGTAAGTATAGAAAGGAATTCTCAGAGCCTGTGTATTGGCCTTTTTCACAAAGATTAAATTATACTAGTATTTATTGGAATGAATTGACCTGCCTAGAGAACGTCTGAAGAAAAGCTACCTAGAGGCGTTAGAGAGTAGTGGATGAAAAACTTTTCCTAGCATCGTTGCTTATGTTTCCCCTGTGACATTATAGATTTCAGAGTTCCGTGGTTACTGATTCCCATAACTAGTCTGACTTCTGGTTTTTATAGGGTGGAGGCTATTCTGGGTGGGGAAAAACCTGATAGAAATTTCCCAAGTGTGTATTTCACTAGTAGAGGAGTTTCTCCTTCCCACAGTTGTTGATGGAAGCCACTAGGCAAAAGGGGTTGATAGAGCAATGGAGAAGACGGTCAGGTTCCTGCTCTCAGGGAGCTTACCTCTTAGTGGGAGAAGACAGCCCCTCAGGTCAAGAATAGAGTTACAGACTGCAATAAGCAGGTAAAGGCAATGAGGCAGGATGTGAGGAAGAAGAGCGAGCAGCAGCCGGTAGGAAGGGAGTGGTGGGGTTAACCCTCTTTGACATTTGTGGTCAGAGGCCTTTGTTGTTGGGTGACATTTGAGCAGAGACTTGAAGGAGGCCAGCCCAAGTGACTTATTTGGAGGAATAGGAGTCAGTCTTGTCTTGTCCAAATGCCTAGGTTATTAGGCTAGCCTGTTTTCCACCCTTTTATTCCCCCTCCCCCCAGCACCCCCCCCCAGTACTAGGGAAGTCTCTGTGGATTTAGTCTCTGAGTGGAGACTGTCTGCTGTACTGCTAACTTCCCATTGCCTCCCTGGCACAGGGCCTGGGGGCAAGGGGTTAACTCAGTAGGCTTTTGTTGAAGGTCTTTGTTGGTGAGTGCTGGGGAGACATCGGTGAACTAGATTAAGTTGGTTACCTTTTTCTTCTGTAAACCTTACATTGGGCTTTGCAAGAACTTTAAGATCAGTGCTAAGCTGTACAAATAACTATAAACCAACTGATTAAAATATAATCCCATATAATAATGCTGGTATCTTACCTGTTGTTCACTCGCAAAGTTGTGTCTCTTTTTTCGACCCATGGATTGTAGCCTGCCAGGCTCCTCTGTCCCGGGGGATTTCCAGATAAGAATGCTGGAGTGGGTTGCTATTTCTCTCCAGCTCCAGGGTATCTTTCCAACCCAGGGACTGAACGCGTCTCCTGCGTTGGCAGGATTCTTTACCGCTAGGCCACCAGGGAAGCCCCATCTTACCTATATCCTTTCGCATAAACCTAAGCGGTAGTGAAGGTTCACCTGGGGAACCAGAACATCCTAGATGAGGAGAATAAATAAGGTTTTCACAAAGAACCAGTTTCTCTCTCTTGGAGGTGATTGAAAAATGAGAAAGTAAGCACTGAGATTTTTCTGTAGCCTTACCACTGATAACTTTGGTTTCACCATTTTCCTGAAATTATTCTAGTTTTAATAAAGATACTCGAAAGGACAGGCTTATTATTCGTCTATTGGTCATTGGTTATCACATCTGATAGGATTTATAGATATTCACATATTTCCCGTGAGTGCAGCTTTCTTCCACTATATCCTTGAGTGGAATTTGTGATGAAGGATTATTTCACAGCATTATAGCTGAATTCAGTGATCCTTGGTGCAAGAAGACTGCTCTTCCTCCTGTAGTGATGAAAGCATTTCGATCATAATTTCAGATTAAAGTGATCAGAGATCCCGTCAGCTCCAAAAGTGTACTTTATAAGTACTTGTTGGTATCCTGCTGTGCACTGAAAAAGAATTCTGGAGGTCTGCCCAACACCACTCAGCAATAAGCACTTTCCATTAGTTGAATGGAAATCTTTTATTTCCTTACCCACTCTCTGACCTTAAAAAAATATTTCATAGCTTGAAATCTATTAATTTTTTTTTTAATTTTAAGAGATTTACCAGAATCCAGAGTATCAGGAACTACCACGTGGTAATTGTACTTACATTAGCAATTGAGGAACAGTTGATTTGACTTGGTTGACTTAACAAACCTATGAGTTGAAAACAAAGTGTAAATAGATGCTGTATGCCTATGTCCTGATTTTTTTTTTCGTGTTTTTGTTTTTAAGATCCTTTGCTCAACCTCATTCTGAATTGATATCAGAGTTTGAGGACAAGAGTCCATCACTTAATACAATGAAAGTAGACATACTGAAAATTTGGGAAGGGATCCCTTTAGGTGCTGTGTTTCTTAAAAGGGAAAAACAAACTTTTGTTGGAATCTCTTAACTTGCATGGCAGAGGTCTCTTAGCTCTGAAGGGCTCTCGTGCTTTCGAAGAATGTGTTAGAGAAATACACTGTACAATTCTTAGCAAGGTTAACTTGCCCAGAATCTCACAACCAGTGTTTAAATTGGATTGCCTGATTTGAATTCTAGCTCTTCAGCTCCAGTGATGGGTCTCTTTAATTGTCTCATTATACTATTGCCTCTTAGATAATTGTTTTTTATTGGTTTTGTTTTACCACTATTATGGTGTTCCCACCCCACCCCCATATTGTTTACAAATGTATATTTTTCAATCACACTTTGGATCGAAAAGACTTAGGAAAACCTAGCCACTTTTTGCTGTGTGTCATGCTTAGAGACCAGAGTCCTAAAAGAACCTATAAATGATTTCTTTGGAAACAAGAGGATATTTGCATTTGGGAAAGTTGATTTTGCCTCCCCACCCCCAGCCCCTTTGGAGAGTAAACTCAGGTCTATAATTACACACTCTAGGATATATTCAGCTGTGTTTTTTAATGTCATAAGGCCTTTTAGACAAAAATGGTTGGCTAGTCTAAAATCTGGAGAAGGCAATGGCACCCCACTCCAGTACTCTTGCCTGGAAAATCCCATGGACAGAGGAGCCTGGTAGGCTGCAGTCCATGGGGTCGCTAAGAGTCAGATATGACTGAACGACTTCACTTTAATGCATTGGAGAAGGAAATGGCAACCCACTCCAGTGTTCTTGCCTGGAGAGTCCCAGAGATGGGGCAGCCTGGTGGGCTGCCGTCTATGGGGTCACACAGAGTTGGACGCGACTGAAGCGACTTAGCAGTCTAAAATCAGACACTTCGATAGGATGCAAGTGGCTTGCTGAAGATTTTTTTTAACCAAAATGTAAATGTTTCAACTATAAACTTCTGGGAAAAGCATTATTCCTAGCTTGAATCCATGTCAAAATGTATTGCGAAAAACCGACATAGGGGTTGAGGGGAGTATCCAGAAGACTGATGGGTTGGGTTCATGATTTGGAAGAGGTGAAGGCTTAGACTTCCTGTAATTAGATTAAGCTGTGTTCCAGGTCCTGATTGCATCGTATTTTCACCTGGATATAATCAATCAGTATTTATTGACAATCTAATATATTCAGCACTACTAAGGATGGTGGGAGATAGAGGAAAGTAATAGATATAGTCTCCCCTTCCCTGACACCTGTGATGGATGACATTCATAAAAAAGACACACTCCTAGGGGCTGTGCATAGATAAGATCATCTGCCTAAGGGAGAATATTAGAATTCAAATGAGTAGCAGAGACCTTATCAAAAGCGAATCTTGAATCTATTCGTGTATATCATTCATTCACGGTCTTTGGTACTTTTTATTAGCTAACAATTTATTTGCTGTATATTATAATTTACCCTGGCATATCAGTTTGTTGCAAAGTTACAGTTGAAAACTGTTGTTTTGGAGCTTACAGTAATAGAGGAGACAGGATTTACAGGCATAAACTAACTGAATAATTCAGGGTAGTATAAAATATATGGAAGTGTGGCAATATGCACTATGACTGCCCCTTGAGGGCTGTTACAGTCAGGAAATCTTTAAGGAGAGAATGGTGGCTGAAAAATGGACAGCCTATCAGCCTGGGTTCTTTATTGTAAACAACAGAAATTAAATCTCATCAATTTTTAAGCAGAAATGGAATTTCTTAAAAGGATATTGGGACATGTGCATACCCTTAGACCCTGCAGTTTCATTCCTAAACATATACCCCATAGACACACAACACACACCTGTGTTCACTGATGCATCCATTTGTAATAGAACCAAACTGGAAACTCTTGCCAATGTCCACAAGCAGTAGCATAGACATGCAGTGGAGTACTGACCTAATGCAGGAAGGCTGTATGTAGATACAGAATTAGAAATGACAAACCACGATTACGCTCAACACCATGGGTGAATCTCAAAAGACATAGTGTTGCATGAAAGAAGCCAGATACAAAAGAGAGCATAGTGAATGATTTCATTTACATCAGGTTGAACAACAGGCAAAAGTAAACTGTGCTGTTTGTTAGAAGTCAGGTTGTTGGCTGCCCTTGGAAGGGAATTGGTAACTGGAAGGGGGAAGTGAGGGAACTTTCGAGGGAGCACTTAGAATGTTTTGCGTCCTGACACAAGTGGGTTCAGTTTGTGAAAATGCTTCAAGCTGCATACTTTATGCACTTGAAATCCCTTCTGTATGTATGCTTTATACACTTTTCTGTATGTATGTTACACATCACACATGAAAAAAAAATCTCACGTTGGAAGAAAGGTACAGTGGATTACTCAGAATTTAAGCCAAGTTTAGTGTTCAAACTCATGCCACTGAGCTGCACTGCCGCCGCCAAGCATTAAGCAGCAACTTGCCCTGCTGGCTGGCCCCTGCCACATTTTCAGCTGTTACAGTGGGCGGGGCGGGGGGGGGTGGTATCGGCCAGAAATTGTTTTCAAAAAAAGGGCGGGGGTGTTATAGATTTTGGGACAGCCAGAAATAGTGAAATCCCCTCCCAGGTAAACAAGTCTATTTCAGATATTAGGAATGGTAGAAGCCTGGGACAGAGGTTGACTAGAGCGCAGCGAATGGGTCCAGTGGAACAAGTTCAGCCGGATTGAAGGGTGTGTTCTGGGAACATGGCCTTGAAAGAAGTTGAAGGAATAGGGTGGGACAAGATTAAAGGTTACTTTGAAAGTCAGGCAGAGGAATTAAATTCTAGGATGGGTATTTTGGAGCCCGTAAAAGGTTTGGAACAAGACAGTATCCTGAGAGGAAGAGATATTTAAGGACCATTCATCTGACAACACCTCTAGGGGCTGCTAGGAGGCATCTGTAGTAAGTTAGGGGTGTGTTGGTGGAGTTGGAGTAGAAATTAAAGGCAGAGATTGGATTTCAGAGGGAATTGGAAGGAAAAAAAATCAAGACTCAACAAAGAGAATGAAGGAGGAGCCAGTTCCCAAAATATTTTGAGCCTGAGTGACTGTACAGGGTGCTGCCTTTCCTTTCAAGGCAGTGAGGCTGAGAAGGGGGGAATGAGTTTGGTGATGGACAGGGAAGCCTGGTGTGCTGCAGTCCATGGGGTTGCAAAGAGTCGGACACAACTGAGCAACTGACATCAAAACTAACATCAAAATAGCCTACCCACCTACCCAAGGGCCCAGCACATTCTGTCCTCTGACTTCACAACCCAGCTCCCTGGGAGAACTGTGCTTTCAGAGGTCTTCTTCTACCCCCAGCTGCCCAGGGGCCACTTTTACTCAATGCCTGTCACCTCAAACTCGACAGATCCAAAACATCCATCACCAAAAAAAAAAAAAAAAAAATCCATCACCAACTCCTGGAGCTTGCTCTGACTCGATGGACGTACAGATGGACTGACGTCCATCAAGTCAGTGATGCCATCCAACCATCTCATCCTCTGTCGTTTTGATGTTGATGTAGTGGCAAATACAGACAACTGCCTTTGCCTTCTGTTTCAGAGAGCCGAGTCCTCCACCCTTGATACTGATCCTTTGATACTGAGTGCTTTTTCACACGGTTTTGTTTGCTACTCTAATATCTTTGGAAAGAAAATGATTAACACATGGCAGGCTTTTTTGGTTGTTTCTGATGGGTTTGAATGTTTTGGTTTTTTTTTTTTAATGAGTTTATTCAGAATCAACAAAGAATTTTTTTTTAATTGTATTTTTGGCTGTGCTGGGTCTTTTGTGCTTTGTGTGGGCTTTGCAATGAGTGGGGGCTACTCTCCAGTTGCTCGGGCTTCTCATTGTGGTGGCATCTCTGGTTGCAGAGCACCGTTCCTAGGGCTCGCAGGCTTCAGTAACTGTGGCACACGGGCTTAGTGGTCCCGCAGCATGTGGGATCTTTCCAGACCAGGGATCAAACCCCTGTCCCCTGCACTGGCGGGCAGATTCTTAGCCACTGCACCCCGAGGGAAGTCTTGAATACTTTGAATACAGGGAGAATATGTTAAAACGGGGGACTTTAAACAGACCAAGAGAATGTGTTCCAGCTGATCAGAATTCGGAGCTGCAGTTCTCAACACCATTGCAGGGTAGCCTTGGATCAGTGATGGTAGCTCCATTCCAGATTGTTCTGAGAAAAGAATGGCTGTAAAACCTACTTAGGCCTCACAGGTCTTTTGGAGCCAGTAGCCAGTACATTTAGGCATTGTCAGTGACCACGAGCTTAGACATATCAGATTCAGGCTTGGCGAGGCAGCTTGGTCTCCAGAGCATGACGCGGGCTTTGTGTACAGCTTGAAAGCTGTTGCTGAGGCACGCCTTCTTGGTATTCCTTTCGGGACTTGATTCTCTATAGTCTAGAGCGTGTCCCCGCTTGTAGGGGACGCTGGCATGCTTGGGTATCATTCAAGGCTGTACAGCTGTCTCAACAGGAAACAGTGCACCCCTTGGTGAGACAGTGAAGAAAATCCCTAGATGGTGGTCCATCGTTTATGCTGCTGGTGTGTTTTCTGGCATATCGTGTTTTGAGTCCTTGGGCTCTTCAATGTAATAGGTGATGTCCCCCATTTAACCTACTGTAGAAGATCAGAGTCAAGGTAGCTGAAAATCCCCAAAGCTTTTCTGTCCCTGAAAGGTTTCTCTGCTAAAAAAACAGGTAGCAGGTTGAGAATGGAGGAAGGGACTTTGAGTCCACATCAAAAGATGGATTAGGCTTTCTAATCGATTGGGTTTTAAAATGAAACTGAAATGATGAACGTTGTGTTTATAAAAATTAACTTTTTGCTTGTGGATCTAACGACCTTTGCAATACGCTTCCTTTGATCACGTGATACACATGCTTAGACCTGGCCCACATTTTTACATCAGAATAAAAGGGTTTGCCAAGACTTCTCAGTGTCATAGGTCATGTAGTTTGACAGGATTTAAAGCACCAAGATCGCAGAAATCAGAGCTATCATTATTTTTATAGAGAAGGTTGCACCAGCTGGTTTGAGAAAACACCACTTCCACATTTCCCCGTCACCTCATTTACCTAAAAAAAAAAACAAAAGTCTTAATAAGTAATAATTGCCTAAAACTAGCAAGGCACAGAGTGTGGAAATGATTATTAGGTTGAACTTTAGGGGTGAATAGAGCTTAATTTTATATATGTTTTTGTAGTCCAACTTAAAAATCTTATTGTTTTTAATCTAGGCACTGTCTCGTCTTATGCATTGGAACTTAATTTGACAGATTCATCAAAAGCCACTTGCCTTTATGCAAAATGGCAGATGAATTTCACAATACGCTATGAGACCACAGACAAGCATAATGTAAGTGCTTTTATTTTTCTTTGGGTTTTATAGTAGGAATTTAATTGTATTCTCTTTTTTTAATCCTTTGCATTCATTTATACAAATTTAATTTCATGTTAACTAACACCATGTACATTTTGTGAAGCTATTTAGCATGTACATTTGAACATATTGTATTAAGTTTTGGAGTGAATTTTTTTATTTAGGAATGAATATTTTAATTCATCAGTTCTTTGGAGGCTTTTTGGAGTTGATTAAGGGACAGTGATCTGAAGACTATGGTGTTTCAGTTCTAACTACTTCTATAATTTTTTAACATGAACTAACATCAAAGCTTTTTTAAATAGCTCGCTATTAAAATCTCCTTTGGGTGGAGGTGGGTTTATCCTCTCAATCCTTTTTGCCTTATTTCTTTTGGTTGAGATCCTGCCTGCTTACAGCCTGATATATTTTTTTTTAAGTCAATAGCTGAACTTCAGACTGGTTTTCCTTTTGTTTTTAGACATATGTGAATTTGTCCAGAAGGACTGGTATGTAGTTAAAGAATCGGAAACCCGTCAGCATAGACGGGACAGGATGGCTAGTGGGGTGTGATGTCAACTTCATAGTGGCACTTACGGTGGAAATGCTTGTTCTCATTGCTGCGTGTTTGGGACTAAGCCCCAGATGTCTTTTTCTTTTAGAAAACTGTAACCATTTCAGACTTTGGTGCTGCAACCTACAATGGAAGCGTTTGTGGGGATGACCAAAATGGTCCTAAAATAGCAGTGCAGTTTGGGTCCGGTTTTTCCTGGATTGTGAATTTTACAAAAGAGGCATCATCTACATCTACTTACTTAGTCGACAGCATCTCATTTTCCTACGACACTAATGATAACGCAACATTTCCTGATGCGAAGGAAAAAGGTAACCTTAAGAACTGGATTGCATTTGTGTTCTCTGCTTTTCATTAATAATGAACAATGTGAATAATTTAAAGGCCATGCTTATGTATGTCTGTCTCCCTAATTGGAATGGAAATGTCCTGTCTTTGGATTTTCTTGCACAGCATAGTATTTGACACAGGGAGGATGTTTGATGTCATTGCTTGACGCTTTGCTGTGTACTGTGTAGTACTCTTAAGTATGTTGCCAGCAGCATCTCACTTAAGCCTTAACAGCAACTCTGGGAAGTAGATGTCATCTCAGCTTTGCAGGCCTGATGAGATTAGATATCTTTCCCAAAGGTCACACAGGCTGGTAAGTGGTAAGCTGGTGTTTGAACCAAAGTCTGTTGAACTTATATGTCTGTGGCACATAACTACTATTATTTACTTCATTCAATAGTGGGCAGTCAATAAGTGTTGAATGAATGTGAAAATCCTTTACTGATAACTATTTTAAATGGGTACAAGTTTAATAACCTGAGACCAGCAGAAAAACTTCATCTTCGAATCTTGTTACCGTTTATATATAGGATTTTGACTGTAAAGTAAAAAACGTAAGGGAAAAAAGTTGTTTAAAAAAAAGGTAAGATGACTGAAGTCAACATTTGCTGCTATTTTGAGACAATTTTAGGTCAAAATGAACTTGGGAAGGCATTGGGAATTAGGCCATTCTGGTAACTCCAGAATACTGGAGTTGGGTAGCCTTTCCCTTCTCCAGGGGATCTTCCCAACCCAGGGATCGAACCCAGGTCTCCTGCGTTGCAGGCATATTCTTTATCAGCTGAGCCACCAGGGAAGCCCAAGAGTACTGGAGCGGGTAGCCTATCTCTTCTCCATTGGATCTTCCTGACCCAGGAATCGGAACTGTGGTCTCCTGCATTGCAGGTGGATTCTTTACCAACTGAGCTACCAGGAAAGCTGCTCTGGTAACTTACTAGAAGTGAAATGTGTATTAAAATATTTTGAAGGCATGGATAATGGAGATTTCAGTCTTGTTAGGAATATAATTCCCTCCTTTCTTTCCCTTCCAATGAGGTTGGGATATTAACACAGTGTTCCTAGTAGCTTAGCATTTCTCACAGATAGTATTTCATCCTGACCCCAGAAACACAAGTAAATGGGCTTCAGTTGCCCGGTCTGAGGGATGAGTAATTCATTTGGATTTATGGAGTATCAAAAGATTAGATTTTTAAAGACCCAGAAGTGAATGAGCTCATGTAAAACATGGGCAGTATTACTAACTGAGACTCAGAAATCAAATCCTAGTGGTTTTTTTTGTTTTGTTTTGTTTTTACTGATCTCTTAGTTTGAGAGGATAACTGAAGCAAGTTTGTTATTGGATATCTTGTATATTTAGCTTTCTGCTGTATGTTGTCTTTCAGAACTAGGATTAGGATTTGCCCCTAACTTTCAAGGAGCTTAAGAACTAGTTGGAGAGAAAAGTGAGTGAAGTTCTTTTCCCAAGTATACACGGAAAAATTGGAAAGCATTGAGATCTGTGTGGTTTTGTTATGGTTTGTGTTTTTGGGGTGGAGGGTTCATAAATCTTTTCTGACAATGTGAGGAAAGCTCTAGACTCTTTCTCAAGGTGCAGAGTGAACTTTACCTATGGTATATAGTCCCTGAGCCCATCAGTGGATGCCTGTGGACAAGAGGGCCTGATGACAAGCAGCGGACGTCATGCATTGGAGGAGTGAGAAAGCTTGCTATAGAGGAGGAGGGCTTGAGCTGAAACTTCGCCTAATGGTAGATTTTTAGTAAGCGGAGAATTTTGAGCAGAGTATTTCCAGCAGGGGGAAGCACAGTATGTGCAGTAGTGATTGGAGAGCTGCCCAGTTAAAATAGAGGCTGTACATCGTAGAAGGAAAATCATGTTGGCCAGGTGCAATGAGTCTAAATTAATAGGGGGCTTTGGAAGCCAAGGAACTGCTTTTAGCTTGATGGGGTAGGCACTGGGGAACCATTTTAGATTTTTAAGCAGGAGAATGATGTAACAAAACTAAGAGACAGTAGTTTATAAAGAATGTTCTGCAGGATTAATCGGGAAGTGAGGAGACTACAGGCAGAGATAACAGCTTAAGAGACTGTTATAGAACTCAACGGATGATGTAATAAGTACCTAGACCAAGGTGGGGTGGCAGTAAAAGCTGCTGCTAAGTCGCTTCAGTCATGTCTGACCCTGTGCGACCCCATAGACAGCAGCCCACCAGGCTCCCCCGTCCCTCGGATTCTCCAGGCAAGAACACTGGAGTGGGTTGCCATTTCCGTCTCCAATGCGTGAAAGTGAAAGTGAACTCGCTCAGTCCTGTCCGACTCTTAGTGACCCCATGGACTGCAGCCCACCAGGCTCCTCCGTCCATGGGATTTTCCAGGCAAGAGTACTGGAGTGGGGTGCCACGCCCTCCTCCAGGGATCTTTCCAGCCCAGGAATCAGACGCAGGTCTCCCTCATTGCAGGCGGATTCTGTACCGTCTAAGCCACCATGTATATGTATGGCTGAGTCCCTTCACTTAATCGGCTATTCCCCAATACAAAATGTATTTGGTGTTAAATAAATGAAAAATTTTAAAAAATTACAGTGTAGAAATAGAAAAGTACAGGAAATAACAGAACCACACATAAACCCATTACCTAGAACTAATGCTGTTTTTTCCATATTTGCCTCATTGTTTTATTTCAAGAAATAAAAAACCTTACCAGGTACTCTAGAGGTTTCCTTTGTACCCACTCCTCAGAGCCATTTTCCTTCCTGCCTCCCAAGAAGGGACCACTCTTCGGAGTTAGGAGTGTAGCCTTCTTGTCTATATGTTTATGTTTGACTAATATATATGTCAATATATGTTCAGACACAATACATCATTTTAAAAATGACAGTTTTATCATGTAACTCCGGTGTCTATGACTTGTTTTTGCACTCATGTTTTTTGAGGTCTGTCTATGTACAGCCAGTTCAGACATCTGTTCACTTAGTTAACAGTGAAAAATGGTTTTGGAGGAAACTGTTCTGGTTCATTGGTTTAAATTTTTTTTCCCTTTGGCATTTCACTATAGGCATTATAATAACTGCACAGAAAGGCGGTAACTTATTGGTTTCGTATTCTGAGATGTTCCTAAAATGGAGTAGTCTCTAAATTCTGTCCAGGAAGAGGTTTCAAAAACTCATTTTAGTTACTTTCACTTACTTTGGGATTGTAGCACAAAAATAATCCTTGATTATCCCATCTCTCTTGTTTGTTTTGTCGCTAAGTCCTGTTGCCTCTGCCTTAGTTATGTGTTTTCAATTTGCCTCTCTGCTCTCTTCTTGGGCTGCCCTGGTGGATCAGTGTGGTAATGAAGCCGCCTGCCAGTGCAGGAGATGTGGGTTCGATCCCTGGGTCGGGAAGATCCCCTGGAGGAGGAAATGGCAACCCAGTCCAGAATTCTTGCCTGGGAAATCCCATAGACAGAAGGAACTGGCGGGCTACACTCCATGGAGTCACAAAGAGTCAGCCATGACAGAGCACGCACGCATGCTCTCTTCTTACTGCCCCTCACTCTCTTGGTTTAGGCAACTCCTCCTCATCTCCCCTGCTTTTTTATACTTTTATTTATTTATTTATGTATTTTTGTGCTGGATCTTTGTTGCTGTCACGCTTTTCTCTAGTTGTGGTGTGCGGGCTTCTCATTGAGGTGGCTTCTTGTTGTGGAGCATGGACCATAGGACGCACGGGCGTCAGTAGTTGTACCACGTGGGCTCTGGAGCACAGGCTCGATTGCTCTGCGGCATATGGAACCTTCCCAGATCAGGGAGCCAGTCCATGTCTGCTGCATTGGCAGGCGGGTTCTTTACCACTGAGCCACCAGGGGAGCCCTCATCTTTCCCCTTAACCAAGTCATTTGCCTACTAACTAGTTTACCTCTTAAATGACTTTGCTTAAAAAGTTTTCTGCTCTGCCTGACCTCTACAGTTTTGCTGTCTTCCTTAAATGACACGTTTGTTATTTCCAGCTTTAAAAACTGAAACTGACCTTCTATTGCTAACAAAACAATGCCCAACCTGTCCTTAGGTCATAGAACATGCTGCAAAGTGTGACCACCTGCAACTTATCTTTCCTTCCTAATCCCCATCGCCCCTTTCCTCTTAACCCTTTGTTTTCAGCCACAGTGAATTTGTCGGTCCCTGAACAGGCCTTGTCTGTTGTCACTTCAGGGGTGGGGTGGGGCAGGCATACAGAAAAGGTGAAAGTCTATGTATTTATATGATCACTTTCCTCCTACCTTCTTGGAAATAGCTGTTGTTAAATCTTATCTTACAGGAGTTTTTACTGTTAATAATCGTGTGGCACTCAAGATTCCATTGAATGACATCTTTAGATGCAATAGTTTGTCAACCTTAGAAAAAAGTGATGTTGTCCAGCACTATTGGGATGTTCATGTACAAGCGTTTGTCCAGAATGGCACAGTGAGCACAACAGGTGAGACGTTTCTGTACTTGGGTCCTGACTTAAGATGAGAGTATACCAAGAAGCTTTAGTTGAAGCATCATCTGAAGCATTTATATGGTAAGACTTACAGCTTCATTGCACTGTAAAGTTTTTATAAATAACGGCAATCCTTATTCTGGTAGAGCTTGCACTTTGAGGTTTCTGATGGACATGTGGCGGAATGATTTTCTGAAATACCCTACCTGTGGTGCTCTCCGTGGATAAAACCTAATCTTGGTTGGAACAAATCCTCAAATAGCATTTGATCCTCAGTTTCTAAGCTTTTGAAGATCCCAGACAAAAGCTGAGAAATTGGATTTCTGTGTTCTAATCTTGACTTTTATAAATTGATTTGGTAACTTTTACATGACTTTATTGGAAATTCATTAATTTCTCAGTCACCAGTTCTGGAAAACGACCAACACTTCCTAAGAAGTTGAAATGCCTATGATTTGCTGTAGGGGCCACACAGATAAAAGGTTCATTTGTATTTAAATCCTTCAGTGATTTTTAAACTGTTTTTTTAGTTAAAAACACTTTTTTTTTTAACGTAGGGGTTAACTGTTTTCAAACTTAAATCTCTGATTTTCATCTCAGAAGCAGGTGATAATTTGGGAGGGAATAAAGGGTATAAAAAGATGAGTGTGTGGCCACATGTGAGTAGATAAAGCATTTGTATGTGTCTGGAGCCCATCTGCTGTGTCATAACTTTTTAAAGATTGTCTGCATGTGAAGCAGCAGTTTGAGGACCTCCGCCTCATTTAGTTTAAAATACTAATAACACTTTCAAGACATTCCTTATCCCGAATATAATCCTTTTGGACTTCTGTTTTGAGAAATATGTTGCTCTTCCCTGACCTTATGAGTTAAACAGTTTATTTTGTCCTTGTATGTTTTAGAGTTTTTGTGTGATAAAGATAAAAGTGTAACCACTGCCATGCCCATCGTTCCCACCACGGCGCCATCTCCAACAAAACCAGTGGTCGGATCCTATTCAGTTGTAAATAGCAATGGTACCTGTCTTCTGGCTACCATGGGGCTGCAGCTGAACATTACTCATGATAAGGTATAGTTGCCTGTTTTTATTGATACATTCTTTTCTGTATCTCCTTTCCAATGTAGTGGGTCCAGCCTTCAGCCCAAGAGTGGTGTAATAGACTGATGGAGTTTTAAATACTGATCTGATGTTGTCTTGTAGAGTTGTGACTAATTTGAGTTAATACAACTGTAAAGAGTTAATGTTGCTGTCAAAGGAGTGTCTTGGCCAGCAGGAAACCTATTAGTTTAAGGGACTTTGGGGTGTAGATTCTTTTCCCATCACCAGGTCACAATATGAGCAGTTTTTTATTTTATTTTATTTTATTTATTTATTTTTACTTATTTTTCTCTGTGCTGGGTCTTCATTGCTTTGGGTGGGCTTTCTCTAGTTGCGGTGAGTGGGGGCTACTCATCATTACTGTGCACAGGCTTCTCATTGTGGTGGCTTCTCTGTTGTGCAGCACGGGCTCTAGGCATATGGGGCTCAGTGGTTGTGGCGCACGGGCTTATTTGCTCCATGGCATGTGGGATCTTCCTGGACCAGGGATGGAACCTGAGTCCCCTGCATTGGCAGGCAGATTCTTATTCACTGCACCACGAGGGAAGTCCAAGCAGTTGATCTTTGTTTCAGTTAGTTTAAAAATACACCTCCTTCACACTTTTATGTGAGGGCTTCCCTGGTGGCTCAGATGGTAAAAAAATCTGCCTGCAGTGCAGGAGACCCTGGTTCGATCCCTGGGTCAGGAAGATCCCCTGGAGAAGGGAATAGCAACCCACTCCAGTATTCTTGCCTAGAGAATTCTGTGGTCAGACCATGGGGTTCCAAAGAGTCGGACACAACTGAGTGACTAACACTGTAAACTTGGAAGAGTGCAGCTGTTTCTCCAGCTGTTTGATGATTTGAATGGTATATAGAGAAAGGAGTGCCTAACGGCACTTCTGCTTGCAAAGCTCTATTGGGCCTACAGAGGGCGTTCTGGCAAACCGATCCCATTTCCAGTGTCTTGGGACTTAAACAAGCTAGGCAGATGGCTCTTGTGCTCCATAAAAAATGTCTTTTCATTTGGCTCATTGTTTGAGGAAGCTTCCCTCTTGTCTTCCCTTTTTTTTTTTTTAAAGTCTGCTGAGTTACAGCTTGAGGGGCTTGTACCAGCTTTGAAAGTAAGACATCATACATTTAAATATCCAGGAGACAAAAGGAGTTTTTGTTCTCCATGAACTTGATCTTATTGGAATATAAGGTTTTGCTATAGATTTTTATGGTTAATCTATGCCTTTCTCCCCTCCTCTTCCCCTAAAGGTTGCTTCAGTTTTTAATATCAATCCCAACACAACCAATGCTACTGGCAGCTGCCAACCTCAAACTGCTCTGCTCAGGTTGAGCAGCAGCAACATCAAGTATCTTGACTTTGTCTTTGCTGTGGTGAGTAACTGGTTCATGAAGAATTAGGATCATTCTCTCAGAAACACATCTGAAAGTCCTTGTGTGAATGGGTGTGTATGTTTATGTGTTGAGGGGGATAATTATCTCTATTTTCCATTTCAGCACTACTTAATTATACAGTGTAGTCCACTGATTCCTGTTAATCCCGCAGGGTCACTTCCATGTTCTGTGGACTGGGCTTATTCTCCTCTTCTGCTGTTATATAGACCTTAGGGTAGGAGTAAGAATTAACCCATATGAAGAAAAAATCTAATCTGTCCAAATAGATATATGTAATAATAAAGTCTATTTATAAAAGACAAAGTACTTTCCATAGTTTTTTTCCATTATTGGTTAGAAACTTCTCCTGTTTATCTCTTATAATATTTAGGCTTTTTCAGGGTTATATTACTGGTCAAAGTATCAGTGATAATGATAGCTAACGCTTACTGAGTACTCACTGTGTCCAAGGCTCTGCATGTACTACGTCAGGATAGTTTATAATGGTGGCATCCAGGTGTTCTTTGTTCATGGTCCTATCAAAGGCTGGATGGACCCTAAACAGAAGTTTTCGTGCATGTTCTACTTCTAGCTAGCATAAATTAATCATTGGGGACCTTTATTTCCACCTTCTCAGAAGCAGTTGTTATCCCCATAATTTTTTGAAGGGTGTATGTGTGTGTGCATGTGCATGCACAGGTTATGACAAATTGGAATGAGGAGGAGGGGCTAGCTACCCATGAGGGAACCTGTTAACCCACCAACAGTTAATATATAAGTGGCTAAAAACAGTTGTGCTTTTAAATCAGATTACTCATATCTGGGGATGGGGAAATAGCTTCAACATCTGATATATGTGGTTAGGTATGTCTTTGTTTCTTGTCTAAACTTGGTATTTTGAGTATAAAGCCTTTTTCCTCTATGGAAAATAAGCGGAGTAATTGATGATTATATTTTAGAAAGGTTTATAAAAATCTTCTTTTTCCAATATGTAAATAATTTCTCCATTACAGTACACATATGACCAGTGAACTGCTATTAAGAATGTATAGTTAAGCTTGTCATTTTCAATGTGGTAGAGCAAGCTTCCCAAGTTATCTCATAGAGATTATATTGTAGTCAATAAAAACGAAGAAAGCAAGATTTTAGATTCACTCCCTTTTGAGTGATTGAGCTTGATCTTTCTAGCTGAGGTAGAATCCTAAAGGGAACATGGTTTTTTCTGACTCTCATGGGGAAATATGTAATGCTTAATTCCAGAAGACTTTTCTAAAATGTGGTTGAAAATAGTGACATTTTAACCCTGCTACAGGCACTTTGAAAAGTCTAGAAATACCTACAGTGTCACCAGAGTTCAGTGGGGCCCATCTCACCTTCAATCCTATCATGACAGTTGCTTGTCAGGATAATTGAATTCAGTGTATATATAGGATGCTTTTTATACTGTTCATGAGGTTCTAATGGCAAGTATACTGGGGTGGTTTGCCATTCGCTCCTCCAGTGGATCACATTTTGTCAGAACTCTCCTATGACCCATCTGTCTTGGATGGCCTTACACGGCAAAGCTCGTAGCTTGAGTTACGCAAGCCACTCGCCATGACAAGGCATGTGGGGTTTTTTTTTTTTTCCCCCATTGGAAAAGACCTGATGCTGGGAAAGATTGAGGGCAAAAGGAAAAGAGGGTGTCAGAGGATGAGATGGCTGGATGGCATCACCATTCCAGTGGACATGAACTTGGGGAACTCCAGGAGGTGGTGAGGGACAGGGAGGCCTGACATGCTGCAGTCCACAGGATCGCGAAGAGTTGGACACGACTGGCGACTAAGCAACAACACAGGATGCTATGGTGGGATACAAAGAAGAAGGCCTGTGTTCTTAAGATGCCCATAATCTATCGGTCAAGGTGTGTGCGTGCATGCACTCAGTTGCATCCAACTTTTGTGACCCCATGGACTGTAGCCCACCAGTCTCCTCTGTCCATGGAATTTTCCAGGCAAGAGAACTGGAGCAAGTTGCTGTTTCCTTCTCCAGGGGATCTTCCTGACTCAGGGATCGAGCCTGCATCTCCTGCGTCAGCAGGCAGATTCTTTACCACTGAGCCACTGGGGAAGTCCCCAAGTGATAAAGATAACAGTGTATAGATAACCACCACTTTTATGGAAGGCCTTGAATGCCCTGCTGGCTTTTGGATTTTTTGTGGAAAAGTAGACTGTGCTGTAGGAGGTGCATTCAAAGTGGGATGAGTGTTAGACCAGAGGAAAGTACAAAGTGCTATGGGAGTAAAGGAGGGCTTCCCAGGTGATTCAGTGGTAAAGAATCTGCCTGCTATTGCAGGAGACACAAGAGTCCCAGGTTCGATCCCTGATCAGGAAGGTCCCTTGGAGAAGGGAATGGCTGCTTCCAATATTCTTGCTTAGAGAGTTCCATGGACAGGAATCTGGCGAGCTACAGTCCATGGGCTCACAAAGAGTCAGACATGACTGAGCGCCCCAGCACAACAATGGAAGTATAGAGGAACGAGCCGTTAATTCTGGCTGGAGGAGAGTCAGGAGGGTTTTACAGAAGAGGTGGCATTAAAGCTGGACATTCAAGAATGGGCCAGATGTGTACATATGGAGTATAAGGGGAATAAGTGAAAAAGTACAGAATATCCCTGGATAAAGGAACACAATCAAGACCAGGTGGAAAATGAGGCATGGAACATGTTTAGTGAATCATAAGTTTGGAAGAGTGTTTGGGACAAATTGTGGAGAGCCTTGAATGGCGAACCAAGGAGAGATGGGGTGGCGTTGTCAAGACTTCTGTGTGCTTTCTCCTGAAGTTCTCTTAGTCTGCCCCCTTGTTTTCATTCCCTACCGATTCTGGCCTCCATTACCACTTACCTCCTATCTAGTTTCAGACCACCTCCTAACTAGCCCCCCCCTTCTCCTTCCCTCCCCTAATGTACTTCGGCATCAGCTGAATCTTCTTGAAGCTCAGCTCTTTCTCAGAAACCTGCAGTAGTTCTGTTTTGACAACAAGAAAACATCTAAATTCCATGCCTGGGGTAGTTCAAGCCTCCTCTCCCCGCTGTGCAAAGTAACCTGCATATCCAGCTTTATGTTGCCTTCTTTCCCTTGTCGTGAAGCTCATGCTTCCGTCACCCTGTTCCCTGTGCACATCCAGTGTGGTAGGAGAGTGGCCGAGGAACCAGCACTCAGGCTCCACAGCCAGACTCCCTGGGGTCAAATCCCAGCTAACTCTAGCCTTGCGGAAGTTGCTCAACACCCTCTATGGATCAGTTATCCCATCTCAAAATGGGGTGTTGTAATTCTTCCATGAAGCCTCCTGGGTAAAGTTTTAGGAACAGTGCTTAAAGTTTTCAGGTGCCAGTGTGCTTGTGATGATGCTCATTTCTGACTTCTTTATTCAGGCTCTTCCCTTCTTGAACACTTGTTTGTGCTTCTTTCCTAATTGAATCCTACCCCATTCAGATGGCCCATCCCTAACCTTCTGTTGCCTTTGCTCCTTCCCTAGTTGGAATTCCTTTCCTTTTATTCATAATTTATCACTTTCTTTTTTGTAGTATGGTTATTTATTTTTATTTGTCTTCTCTGGCAGATTGTAAACACAATGGGGGCAGGATCCAAATGTGTCCATTTTGCTGGCTCCCTGGAACACTTAGATGTGTTACCTTGTACATACTAAGCGATGAAGTAATTGGAAGGATCCTCTGATCAGCTTAATGCTTCAGAAAGAAAATAGCATTGGAGGAAAAACAGAGCTGGATAGGCAGAAAGGCAGGGAGCCCTGTGAAGAGGCTGTTGTGATCTAGGCCAGAGGTGATAAGGGCTTGGAAAGTGACAGAAAGATCAGAACGGAAGGAGTGAATTGCTGAGTGTCTGGGAACCAGGTGAGCGCATCATCTCTGGTCCCAAAGCTGGAAACAAAAATGAAGAGGTAAAAGGGTATCAGTCACATTTTGAGTCTCTTGACTTATTTGCAATTTGTGCTCCTGGGCCAGGTCTAATCCATGGTTGGATCTTCTGGGTAATAGTATTAGATTGCTCTCCTTCCATAGATGTTAACTGTGTCTGTAAACAGCTGTGATGCATTGACTAACTGGATGCTTTTTTTCACACAGAAAAATGAAAACCGATTCTATCTGAAGGAGGTGAATGTCAGCATGATTTTGGTTAATGGCTCTGGTAAGCAAAACATTGGCCTGGGAGGTGGGGAGGAGTATAGGTTTCACTGAAAGAATACAAACCATACTTATCTTGTTACCAAATAACAAGGTAATTTAATGACAAGTGCCTTATTTAATGGAACAGAAGATTCTATGTTAAAATTGGGCTTTGACCATAACTTAGAACCGGTTTTATCTTTTGCAATATCTTGTATTTTCAAAGCATAGTAAGTAATAGTTAAAGAATGTGACTGGGTTTTAGACTGTTGCAACATCCAAAGAGATAGGGAACCTAGTTAGTGATCTTAAGAATGGCTTTTTGTGGGCAGACCCTGTACCCTGAGCTCTCCCGTATTTCACAGAAAATTCCTCAGGATTGTCTTCCCCCTCCTCCCTTTTTAAAAAATATTGACAGGATAAGAAGTTACTAACATTTTTTTTCCTTTAAAGTTTACAGCATTTCAAATACCAATCTCAGCTACTGGGATGCTCCCCTGGGAAGTTCTTATATGTGCAACAAAGAGCAGACCGTTTCCGTGTCTGGAGCATTTCAGATAAATACCTTTGATCTAAGGGTTCAGCCTTTCAGTGTGACAGAAGGAAAGTATTCTACTGGTAAGAATCAAGCAAGTTTTATTAATAATTTATGCTCATAGGTTGACTGCTAGGTGGCTTTTCTTTTGAGTTGTGGAAATTTAAGCCCTGGAATAGAGAAATAGGAATTCACCTCTCGACTCTTATAGCCCTGAGAAAGTGGTGTGACTATATTAGCTAATCATTTTGCTCAAATTAAGTGTGTTTTGTAATCTCAAAATCATTTGCAGCAAAGTTCTTAAGGCTAAAAACTGATAGGTCCTTTAAGTGAGCTTTACATACTTTGGCCACCTCAGCAAAGAGTTGACTCATTGGAAAAGACTCTGATGCTGGGAGGGATTGGGGGCAGGAGGAGAAGGGGACGACAGAGGATGAGATGGCTGGATGGCATCACCGACTCGATGGACATGAGTTTGAGTGAACTCCGGGAGTTGGTGATGGTCAGGGAAACCTGGTGTGCTGCGATTCATGGGGTCGCAAAGAGTCAGACACGACTGAGCGACTGAACTGAACATAAGACGCAGACACTCCTCCATGGGTTGTCATTTGTGGGAAGGATGGCACTGGGGAGCAGCGGTTTTTGAGCATCTTGACTGTCTTCTTGGGGCCATCTTCTCACTGGAAACATTTTCATACTCGAATTAAAGCAGTTTGGTCTCATTAAGACAAAAGATTGCGGTAGGAAAGTCTCAGATGTGGCCTATGTTTTGGCCAGCTAGAATGATCTGGAGAGTTTTAAAAGCATGTGCCAGTATGAATGAGGCTCTTTGAAGGTCTACACAGGGCTAATGGTGGTATTTAACAGATTTTTAGTGAAAGCTTTGTGAACGGCTCATTACACTGTGTTTATACGATTATCAAAGATGCATTTGGCATTACGAGATTAAAATCTGCATGAAGAGGGAAAAGTACATAAAATTCCTTAATTGACTCGTCTTTTAAACCCGATTACATAAAATGGATGATTTGTGGATCACAGCTCTGCCAAGCAGAGCCACACCAGTCATCCACATCCTTTTCAACAATGAATTCAGTGGTTTAGAAAGAAATGTGGCTGCATCTGAAAGTGCATATGCTATGAGCTGCTCAGCGGTTTTGCAGTAGTGCTGAACACCTAGCCGGCCTTGGTTAGGCCAGAATAAATTAGGCTCTTGACGCTACCATTCTTGTGATTAGAGGGGTTGATCACAATTAAAACATAGTCCCAAGAATTCATGTTCCCCTTGGTCAGATTTTGCTTGTGCGCTCAGTCACTCAGTCGTGTCTGGCTCTCTGCGACCCCGTGAACTGTAGCCCACCAGGCTCCTCTGTCCGTGGGATTTTCCCTGCTAGAATACAGGAGTGGGTTACCATTTCCTTCTCAATTATTTTGATCCTTTCATCGTTTTACTTTTGAGTCTTTATCAATCTCCTCCCCTACATTATTACCTTCAAGTTTTAAGTCCAGATTTGTGTTGAACTTCAGATTATTTGCAGTGTGCAGTCAGCTCAAGCCTGTTAATCTAGTCAGCTAAAATACAGATGAGCTGTATTTTTTCTCTTATTTGCCGCTTTGGTTTTCATATACATAGAATTAAAAATATCACCCAAAGGAGTATACAACATTTAGTACTGATACTGAATGTGTAATCTACTTGTGGAGCTAGGTTCTTGACTGGTAATACTTGACTGTGTAGGAGGAGTAAGGTAAGAGTGTTGATGGATTTTACTGAATTAGACTGCTCTCTAGAAATGGAAAAGATAGCCCCTGTGAGCCCTGACTGGATTGATAAATTGGTGAACACACTCAAATTAGTCAGAGGTCTCAGTTTCTTGACTTTAGCAGCCACTAGAAGCGTTTCCTTAAAGTTGAGAATCTGCAGGCTTTTTTTGGGTAAAGGCTCAGACAGTGTTTCAGCTTTGGAGGCCATATGGTCTCTGTCACAACTGTTGAGCTCTGCTGTTGTGGCGTGAAAAAGAGCCACAGGCAGTAAACCAGTGAACATGGCTGATTTCCAGTAAAACTTGCCTTGTGGATACCAGAAACTTGAATTTCATGTAATTCACATGAATCATAAAATCATCTTCTTTTGCTTTTGTCCCCCCCCCCCCCAATCATTTTAAAATGTTCAAAAGGCATTTTTTAGCCTTTGGGCCAGATTTGGTTCACAGGCTATAGTGTGGCTCTTCTGATCCCGTGATGAAACCTTCCTGATCTGCCAGTTTCCCTAAAGACATCGCTCTGCCACAAAGAGTCTAAACTGGCTATGTAGAAATCTGGCTAGATCGGCTCCCTTCATTTCTGATAAAGTAATACTCCTATTTTGGAAAGCACTTGGAATATATAAACAAAGAAATACAGACACATGTATGTGTTTTACATAAATGAGTATACATGCATATCTATCTAATACATACAAACATACATGAATGAAAGGACAAATAAGTTTGAGGATTTTTATTCTAGAACAATCCATAATTTATGTAGCTTTATCATAAAAATAGACCTGTCTTAATTACTTAAAGTTGATCTTTTAAGAGCATTTTCTGACTTTTTAATGAACATCTTTTACTTTTGGAACATCATTTCTTTTTTATTATACTCATTCTTTGTTACACACTTTTTCTCACCTACAGCCCAAGAGTGTTCGCTGGATGATGACACCATTCTAATACCAATTATAGTTGGTGCTGGTCTTTCAGGCTTGATTATCGTTATAGTGATTGCTTACCTAATTGGCAGAAGAAAAAGTTATGCTGGATATCAGACTCTGTAACACTAATCTACATGATAATAAAAGCAAGTACAAATTCCAACATGCAATACTGTTCAACTTAAGGTATATATAGTTTACAGTGCTGATCTTAAAACAGGTGGTATTGGGGGATTTCAAACTCAAATAGTTAAAAAACACCCCTAAAATGATAAACTATAAATTAATCACATGATTTTGGCTTTTCCAACTAAGGAATTTAAAACATTTTTATAGCACCTCCCCCCCCAAATGTGCAAAATTGCATGGATTATAGATTCCGTTTTACATTGTCTTGAATTAGTATTTCGTTGTTGTCACTTGAGACATTCTGATTAGAAATACACAGTTTAGGAAAAAGAGCTTAACCCCCTCCCCACCCTCGTGTGTAGTCAAATTGAGACAACACATTCTATGGTGGATTTGTACTTGCTCATTTTGCATTTCTTAGTGATTTTGTTTGCAGGTTAACTTAGCTGCTTTGGCATTGCTGCATATTTGACTATGAGAGATATGCCAGTAGATGTGAACAGGGTCTGATAGTATTATGTTCTTAGCAATGCATGCTTTTCTAATGCCTTTTGAGTACACTTGTACTTAATATGGCTGTAGTGACAAAAGATACAGAAGCTTTTAAAATTTTAAAATAGGTGTTAATCTTAACCGTTGAGTCCTTTCTTTAAAAAAAAAGCAACTGAGTAATTCAGCCTTTTAAATGGTAAGATAAAAGACTATTCCACCTGGGCATTTCAATCCATTTTCTAGATGCTTTAGAGATAATTGCTAGGCAGTGCCAATTTGCGGTGTTAGTTCTTTGTACCCATAAATTGGCCCCTACTCACAGTGCTAATATTAATGTCACTAGATTTATGTAGATTTCTCTTTAGTCTTTGAGTCTCCGTGTTGGTGGTAGTTTGTTTTATTCTTTCCTTTTCCTTAAAGAAGAAATGCCAGTATGTCCTAGATTAAGAACTTGGACCTAACGCAAAAATCTTGGTCTCCTCTTTGTTGACAAAAAAGCTGTTCTTCCTTTCCAGCTTGCATTGATGGCTACATTTACTAATGTGGCTTTCGTACTTAAATAGTTCAGTGCTAATCAAAGCTTATGTTATTATTGTTCATTACGGTAGCATCATCAATTCACGTACTTTTTGTTAAGTTTTGTGCTCTGGGGAGAGGCACCAAACTCCATTTCACCTGCACCACCTAATGTCTAGAGCCCCTCTCTAGAAAGCTACTTGGAGCTGCTTTGCCAGCTTAAGGCACTTTTTAAAGGCTAAATAGAAATCTGATTTTTTAAAAAAATCTTTATTTAAATAATGTTTTAGTGTAAGATTGTTACCCTTATAGGAATGGACAATGCTTCCAAGAGTATGCCTTCCAAGAGTATGAGAGTCAAAGCAGCTTTTTTAAAAAATAAAAATTGGAAGCACAAGCAAGTGGCACTGGCTTAATGCTGTTAATGTTTCTAGAAGTTTCTACCTTGAGATTATATACCTGATTCATATTAAAATACCTCTAATTAGCACTGTTTTATAGAGAATCTGACTTAATTGACTATTTTCGTATTTTACATGGGCCAGTTTATATGCTATTACTCACACTATTATTCGTATAGCCATGTGTTCTTTGTACCTTTTGTAGTTTTGTTTTACTGGGTTTACATCTTGATGGTCTAACACTCTATTTGGTTTCTGGGTGTTTCTCATGGGTTAGCATTTGTATAAAGAATCTGGTCCATGTAAATGCTTTTCATGTTTTTTTCCTCAAATGTTTAAACCACTAGTTGATGTATGGTATTTCTCTTCGGTTATTTGACTGTCCACTTGCTCAACATATTGCTTCTAAAACAAACAATAAAGATTCTTTTATTTCTTAAGGAAATTTGCTCACATTTCTTTCCTGTTGGCTAAAGTCTAGATTTTGTATACTATATAATGGCAATTTCTTCCAAAAGGAAAAACTTCAAAAATGCCTAGAACTAAATTATTTCCAGAATGTTCTGTGTATTACTGTCTGGGAGAGTGGTGTGTGTGTGTGTGTGTGTGTGTGTGTGTGTGTGTGTGTGTGTGTAGGTCCTTACTGATGTTGGAGTGGCTACAGAGTAAAAATCAGGTCGGGGATGAGATGTGTATGGGATGTATGTGCGTGTGTAAGCTCCCCAGTTGAATCTAATGTGTAGCCAGTTAGGAAACCAATGATTTAGAATATTTTACTGTAAAAGCAACAGAGTATCTCTGTATACTTTTCTCAACACCTAAATTGAGGCTGATATTTAATATCTGTACATTGCAGCCACACAAACCAAGCTATTGATCCAAGCCAAAACAGGATTGTATGTAATCTTTCTCTCAGATCACCTTAAAATGCATGAAACTTCCAATTTTTAGATGACTTCCCAGTCTACCTTAGTGTGTCACACACAACCATTTAGCAACCTGGCTGGCTTTCCTCTGGATTACCCAGTTAAGCCTGTGACTGCCAGTTAATCATCACAGCTCTTACCTCTACTAGCTACTATGTGCCTTTGGTCAAGCTACTCAACTGGGGTCTCTCAGTTTTTTCATCTGGGGGTTGAGGGTTTTCAAGTCTTGTTACTTGTATTTCTTTGAGTGAAATTTTTCATTTCAGTGAAGAAAAATATACATCTGAGTATTTTTAGAAGAAACCTGATAAGCTACTTGTTAGGGATAAAAAACATATTTTCATCAAGTGTAAAACATACCATCTGAAGTATTGCATTTTTTTAGGAGGAATTCTTAAAAGAATCAAGATATTTTTAGGATTATAGCATTTTTATTTCTGTTTATTTAAGTAGATAATATTACATTGTCTTAGGCTCATCTTTCTCCTACTTATCTCCTGATTTTTTATCCTGTTGCTGCTAAGTCACTTCAGTCGTGTCTGACTCTGTGCGACCCCATAGACGGCAGCCCACCAGGCTCCCCCGTCTCTGGGATTCTCCAGGCAAGAACACTGGAGTGGGTTGCCATTTCCTTCTCCAGTGCATGAAAGTGAAAAGTGAAAGGGAAGTCGCTCAGTCGTATCCGACTCTTAGCGACCCCATGGACTGCAGTCTACAAGGCTCCTCCATCCATGGGATTTTCCAGGCAAGAGTACTGGAGTGGGGTGCCATTGCCTTTTCCGATCTTTTATCCTAGTACCTAATTTTCTGCATCAATAATTATCATATTTTTGAAACTAGTATAGAGTGAGTAGCTTCAAGTATCTTTTCAGATGCGTGTAATAAACTTCAAGCAGTTTGACTGTAGATCTAAAAGGTATGTGATAAATGTCACATAAAAATGTGCCTCTTAATTCTGATTCTTCTAAAGAGAAATTTAACTCATTGGTTTTAAAGAGGTGTTTGTTTTCTATTTTATTATAAATGTACATCTTGACTTTTCAACCCTCTCCCTGAAAAGTGTATCTGACAAATTTCTGAACTAACATAAAATTGAAGATTAACAGCATTTTTAAAATCTCCATGAACATTTTCCCTGAGATTTCAATGGCCATGAAATTTTACTTCTAAAATTATTCTCTGCTTCTGTGATTATTAAACTCTTCCACTTATCCATTCTCCAGAAATATTTTCAGTATGGTCTCAAGTGTACATTAGGCAGATAGAGCAGGTCAGAATGACTTACAGAAGGTTTTTCAAGTTGTGATTTTATTAAAATTTCTGTTTACCAAAATATCTTTACATTACCTGAAGAATTTTTGCAGGTTGAATTCATAAAATCAATAGTTATTATAAATTAACACTTCACATACTAATTGAGAGCATTTTAGGTAAATGACAGCATCTAGAAAAATCTTTGTATTAGTGGAATTGCCTTTTTGATCTAAGAATATTTGTCTTACATGAAAGCCTTATTGGCAGTATTTATTAGTCGTTTCAGTCGTTTCAAATTGGGTCAAATACCCAATTTGGGAAAGAGAGGACTTTGAATTTGTTTCCAGAATGAGAAATTAATCTACTAATGAATTTTTTAAAAACCAAGTTATATAAAATCCAAGGCATAATACTTCATAGTACATGTCGCCCAGCTGTTTATATGCTGGCTGGTAATTTGGGAAATTGAAGGGGAGGACTCACTGGGTGATCTTAACACCATAAATCCACAAAAGTCACATCTGGCAATCTCAGCTATCCTGATTGTTAACAAAACCAAGAAGCAAGTGAAAAAGATCATTGAGCTGGCAGCCAAAGCTGATGTCACAAAGTCCATAAACTCTAGGACTGCATATTGCTCCCAGTTGTTGCTCCAGAGACTAGTGAAAGGCTGGCACATTTCCTACATGAAAATACAGATTTGCCTTGCAGCTATTCATTCTTTTGGGCACAGTTGTAATAAGCATAATTATCTGATTTATCAATCCCTGGTAAATTGCAAGCGAGGAGGAGAATTAGGGCAGGAAGAGGCAAAGAAATGGAAAATAGAAGTTGTGGTTCAGCATACTAGCTGCTTCCTATCTCTGCGAACATACCACCGTCTACGCTGTTCCTTTCTTCTGGAGTCTCAGTAGCTTTCCTTCTGGTCAGTGCTTCTAGAATTGGATTTCTCCTGCCTCCCAGGAGGCATCTTCAACCTGTAAAAAACTCATGGCTTTTTCCTTGATCATGTAACCACTTAAGTCCCTCGCACCCTGAAGATATCCTTTCTTGACCCAGTGTCCCCCTTCTGTCTACCTTTTTTTGGTCCCTCTAAACTTCTCATAACAAATACTGTGTTCCCCATCCCAAGTTCTTGATCTCCCAACCAATCACTTCCCACTCACTCTTAAACCTGCAACAATATGACTCCTAGCCCCCACCCTCTGTATTGCTTCAACCAGTGGGCATTTCTCAGGCATCTCTAATAATTGACACTATTCTCTCATGATAATGGAAACTTTCTTTCCTTGGCTTCTGAGGCACCATTTTCTACCTACCTTTCCTACTTTTCCTTACTCCTTTATTCTTCAAAGGGTTTTGTCCCTGACCCTCTTATTTTATCTGCCCTTGCTGAGAAATACCTCTGTCCCTGGTTTGACCTATCACTTAAGTACATCAACCACTTGGTTAAGACGCAGGTATCAGAAGCTTGAATGTCTCCCTCTTCCACAAATCCCTCTTTACCCTCTCCTAATACACAGATTTTAAAAATTAAAAAACTAACCCTCACAAAAATAAATACATACAAAACTGAAATGCATATTATTCCTCTGTATTCCTTATCACCATGAATGGCACCAGCATCTACCTAATCACCAAAGCATGGAATTGGAAGCCATTCTATTATCTCCTACCACACTGCCTACGTCCATTTGGTCAATTCTGTCTTCTCATTGGATCTCTATAGTGTATCCCTTCTACATCTGCACATTACTGAGTTCAGGATTGAATTATTGGTCATCTAACTTCTAGCAGTAGAGTTGCTTCCTAACAATACCTCCAGCCTTCCATCTCCCATAACTTCTGAAACAAATATCCTGCTTAAAATTCTGCAAAAAAAATGTTTTTTTCTATCAGTATAAGGCCAGACTACCTAGAGCATACAATGCCTTTGTAAGCTGGTCCTAACATCCTGTTTCCACCTCTTTTCCAAGAGTATTTCTTAATCCATTGTTTTAGCTATGCCAGCCCGCTTACATTTTACCCAAAGCCCTGTGTTTTGTTACCATCCATAGGTCCATATTTTTGTCTATGCTATTTTCTATACCTGGAATGCCCTTCACCCGTTACATGCACAGCTAATTCTTACTCATTCTTAATATCTCAGCTCTAGTGTCACCTTTTTCAAACTGTGTCTTGGCTAACAAGGCTGAGTAAATTTGATGACACTTTGTGTGTTCCCTGCCCCTGTTATAGCACATTTTGAAATTGTAACCACTGATTCTCTTGTCCGACTCCTATGCCAGACTGAAATCTTGAGGCTAACAGTTATTTAATCCGGGCCGGTTGATACCTTTCCTTACTACTAAGTGACCGCGTATTGCTCTGCATTGAGTCTTCTATCTGCTTTGTATAGTTGGTTATTTGGCTCATTTCATTATTGCTTCCCAGTCTGCGGGGCACCTGGCACTATGCTTCTTCAACTTCATAACGGTTTGCTTCTGAAAGCTCACAGCTTGATCATCAAGGAAAGGCTAAATATATTTATCCATTATCTTCCATTTAAGAAATCTGGGAAGTAGGTGATTGTTTTATGTCTTTCTTCCAAAATGACTGCATTTGTGGGAGGGAGGCGGTACTTAAACGTTTTGGTTATTTGGAAAATCACTTTCGTGGGACATCTCATCTGCTGGTAATGAGTGCCAGTGATTTGTTGTCTGGGTGTGAAAAACGAATGTGTGTGTTGGGAAGAACTGTCATTTTAACTTAAAGTGTACACATTAGAAATGTTGTCACTGTTTTTGTTCTCAATTGTCCTTTCTCCACATCTAGCTCAAGACTGCAGTGCAGATGACGACAACTTCCTTGTGCCCATAGCGGTGGGAGCAGCCTTGGCAGGAGTGCTTATTCTAGTGTTGCTGGCTTACTTTATTGGTCTCAAGCGCCATCATGCTGGATATGAGCAATTTTAGAAACCTGCTTTCTGATTGATTGTATAAAAATACATGCACATAACAAGATTTTCTTCCTTTTCAGTTTTGAAATATTTTGTGAAGGTAGCAAAACTTTAAGTCTTAAATCAGTCCCAGCATATTGAGATCATTCTTTATTAGTAAAAACTGTAAATAGAACAGCTTAAAATTGAAAAAGCGTCGTGTTAACTGGTCCTGAAGACAAATTTGTTGAAAAGAACATGGGTGTGCAGTGTTTCAAGGTCTATCTTAAGAAGCCTTGGCCAAATTTGGATTCTAACCTAAGATGCCTGAAACTTAGTAACGTGGCCATTATGGAGGTTGAATGTGTAGTTGTCTCTTCATGGAATTAATAAATATTGTTTCACTACCGGTGTTCTGTTTTCAGTGTATAAGAACTATCCTGATTTAAACTCATCACTTTGGATATAGTTAATTAAATAAATGTTGATGTGGCATAAATGTCCATCATATGCTTAAACTTGGTTTTCAGTTGAATGTCCTCAGGAGTATCAGCATTTTATGTGACTTTTGCTGACTTCTTTGAAGCTGAAGTCAGTATCTTAGGCTTGTGATTTTCCCCTAGGTATAAAACAGACCCAAGAGACCACAACAGAGCTTAAACTGGCTTCAGAATTAAGAGCTTTTTTAAAAAAAAGTTTCTTTTTCACCAGTATAGACTGAAAAGATTCAAATATGTTTGACCACTTACCTTTTTTTTTTTTTTAAGTGTTTTTCTCTTCCTTGGATGCCCAATTAGCACTGAAAGATAGAAATATTCTATGAACTAATTGGGAGAGATTGTGTTGTGTTTCTCTACCTCATCTTGTTGATCCCTGGAGCATTAAAATCTATTTAGTGTTGTCATCAGACTGGTACTTATGAAACGTAAGCTAACAGCAATCTCAAAAGGCAGGCAGTGAGGCATAGCAACTAGGCTCTTAGTTTTTCCAAGACATCCCCTGTGGGGCAGAGCATAGATGGGAGTGTAGAGAGAAGCTGTTGGCGTTAAAATGAGCCAGAGAATCAGCCCCTATCGAAGCATGCTCCATGTTAGAAGTGCAGCACAGATACTGAATGTATAGACAAGTAAAAAGGAAGCTTGAGAATTTCACATTGAAGTGATTATTTTATTAATTCATTCTACGTATATCTTGACTTGTTCAGAATTTTTATAACTCACTAATCAGTATTTTGGCACTCAGCTATCAGTCTCAAAGCTTTCAGTAAAATACGGTAAATCCTTTTAATAAAAGCTATTGTCATTGCTGAAATTCATATTATATATTCAGAACGGTAGCAACTTTTTATGCATGACAAAAATGCAAGAAGAGAAAAAGAGTAAAAAAGCAAGTTATTGTTCGATCATAAATCACACCAAATACCACATTTGTTATGTACATGAGATTTATAAAGGACCTTAAAGACTATTTACTCTATACCCCATAAGTTTTACAGAAGTGCCTTCACTGAGGTTATATATCTAGTGGACAACAAAAGCATTATTACCATTTTTATTTAAAAGAATCCCAATGAAATCTAATCACTCAATAGTAAAACTGGTTTAAACTTGAAACTATGAGATTAGCATTGGACACTTTGAGTTTCTGTACTAATTACTTCCAGTAAATGATATATGACACCAACTTTGCTTAAATATTTTTGAAGGTAATGTTAGCTTTTTGAATGCCTCCTATTTTGATCTGTTTGCTATTTTCAAAGCCTAAAATCTCCTTGGATGGGATCACAAACATGGGAGGAAAAGAGAAGGGAGTAAACACTTGTTGACCTTCTGATGTGTATCAGATATTTTAGAAATATAATTGTTTTTAATCCTCAGATACCTTATAATGTAGGTATTATCTCCCTTTTATAGATGAGGAAAGTGAAGCTCAGTTTAAACTACTTGACCAAGGTCCCTTAGCTAGTGCTTGAAGGAGTCAAGATTTAAACTCAGTTCTGTCTCAATCCAGAGCTCAGAATCTATACCGCACGTGCACACAGCCTTCCTGGTGGTCCAGTGGTGTCCACTGGATTCTGCTTTTATTCCAGGCCACTGCTCAGCAAAAAATAATATAACCTGATAGTTAACTAATGCTTGTATGAAAAACATTATATTGCATTTTCTTGATCATAAATTCTTTTTAACTTGAATTTTATTACTCATTCAGAATTTTTATATTTTCACGACAGTTATGGCAAGGTAGGAAGGGAATGGGGAAATACACAGGTGGTGGTTTTATTCTTTTTTCCTGTGGTGCTATTAGACAATTCAGCATAAGGTCTTCCCATAATAGGCAAGCACAATTCTTTTTTTTTTTAATTTATTATTATTTTTTTTAATTTTTATTTTTACTTTATTTTACTTTATAAAACTGTATTGGTTTTGCCTAAGCACAATTCTTTGTTTCAGACTCTTTCCTGTTGTCCCCTTAATGGTTTTTGTACTGAGGAATTAGGTGTGAATAAAGATGAAGTGACAGTGAGATACAGGAGGATTGGTTAATTGGAAATGTTAATATTTGGGTGGATATAGTAAAAATAGATGGGATAATGCTCTAAAAGACTAACCTATGTACACATTCAAAATGCTTGTTTCTTGTTTGCTTGTTTCTGCTTAATTGCATTCCTTACTAATTTCCTTTCCTTGCTTTCTATCTCTTTTCTGACAGCTGAAGAATGTTCTGCTGACTCTGACCTCAACTTTCTTATTCCTGTTGCAGTGGGTGTGGCCTTGGGCTTCCTTATAATTGTTGTCTTTATCTCTTATATGATTGGAAGAAGGAAAAGTCGTACTGGTTATCAATCTGTGTAATCAATTAAATCTAGTAGGTTCTTTTATTTTTATTTTTTGGCTATGAGAAGTTATGTCTTCCATTGGCTAAAAGCCAGGAAATGCTGTGCAATTGTTTGGGATATGCAGATTAACCTCAGTGAGTTTGCTAACTAACTTGGGCATGAGTAGCACTCTTAGGACCAATTTTGTTTTTTATTTTTCTATTTTTTCTTCCTTTGTAAAAGTGTAATTGAAAGAAAAATTGTGGCTTACAGTATCTTTTTTAGTAAATAATAATTTTAAGCCTCTGACTCCAATTATGAAAGCATTGCTATTGAAGGGTAATTTTATATGTTGCAGTTACTTGTATTTTGCCTCTTTGACATTATTTGCAAAATCAAAGCTGTTGGAGAATTTGACTTGCTTCAGAAAATAAATTCAAGAACATAATGGAATTCATTTTCATTGGTGGCAAACATAAAATTTGGTTTGTCATCAGACTTAGTTTTCCCAAGATTATTTAAATCTTGATTTTTCTGCTAGTTAGAAAGAAAGGAATGTTTTCCCAATATTGTATTTAATAGCAAAAGTCTGGCTGTTTTCTTAATTACAATTAGTGGCTACTCTATTTTAACAAGGACGTCTTTTTTTTCCTACTAGAGTTTGGAATATATTGACTATCTCAGACTTGCCATTTATGCTGAAGGTTGAAGTAAGATGTACAACCCTTTTTTTTTTTTTAAAGGTGTTCATACCAAATTTTTTTGCCATACTGCACAACACAACACGCGGGATCTTAGTTCTTCCACCACGCATTGAACCCTTGACCTCTGCAGTGGAAGTGCAGGGTCTTAACCACTGGACCGCCAGGGAATTCCCTGGGTTATTTTTTTTTTTTTTAGAGTTATGAATTAAAAATTTTTTTTCCTCATGGAGCCTTACCTTGTTCAGAAAGTTACTTCATCCTCCGCTAAAAAAGAACAAGACGAAGCTTCATTTTGTGTGCCGTCTGCACTCTTGTCCCCTGTATGAATAAGTTCTAATTGATAAATTTTTAATGTGTTGGTTTCTTTTTCTTACAACAGCAAGTGCTAACTCTAGAAACTAGTGGGCCCTGAAGTATCATCAGTCAAATGGCTGCCTGGCCAAAGCTGGACCAGGAATATTCTATAAATTTGTTGATCTTGATAACAGACTTGTATCCCTGTAGGGACCTCTGATGGCTCTGGCTGCTAGAGTCAGATACTAGAGGCCTTTCCTCCCAGTGTCTGCTTGATTGGCCAGGCTATTGAATCACCCTGTGATTTGGAAGCACAGTGCTGTATCTCTCTAGTGTGCAGCTTTGCACACGTGTGATTCGTGTGATTCCCATGAAGACAGATGCTGATTTTATCAAGCTATTTTCTCTCATGTAACTAAAAAACAAGCATCTTCCAAAGATCTGTCTTCGCTTTAAAAACTTTCTTGGATTAAAAAATTAGGCTTAAACCTTAAATAAAGTTTCTTATTAAATCCAAGGATAAGATCCCCATCTACCTCTCAGCACAGTGCAGATGCTCTCCACTGTGTTGCTGCCATTAAGTGATGCCAGAACTCCGCCAATAATCGGGACTGGAAACTTTCATTTAAAAAAAAAATTCATGAACATCTTTCTTTACTATCTTTACATGTGCACCTCAAAGGCATATATTCCAAACTGGAGTAGAAAGTCAGAACGCTCAACTACACTTCCCTTAGAACTTTCTAGTTCTGACTCGCAGACTTGAGCTCTCCTCGATTTTGCTAAGTATATAAAGAATGTTTTCTTTTAAAATGTTTTTTTGTATGTGTGAAAACAATTGATTAGCTGTTACTTAGTCAGAGTGATGGCACCATAAAGAACAGTGGCTTCGTTTCAATAAATATTTTTGAGATGATTGTCTAAAAGCCAGGTTATTTAAATCAGCTTGTGACCTTGCCAGGTATATGGGTTGGAAAATTCAGATACATTTAGAAGTATGGGTTCATTTAAAAGTTTTCTACCTGTTGAGTAGGAGACTAACATTAATTCTTCAAAGAGTATCATGGTTTTATCTTAGATAATTAGCAAACATGTTTAATTCTTGAGAATTAAGATTAATTAAAATATAAAATTATCAGATGGTTAGAACAAAAACTGCTTCAATTCCAGTAAAATACAGGAAGCCCCAAATCTATGAACTGAGTGAGCTCAGTTCATTTTTGTTAGTACAACAGTGGATCAGATAGTGGGGCTTTGAACTCATGAATATAAAGAATTATTTTCACCTGAGCTTCTTTGGAAGAACTGATGCTTGCTGCTACCTAAAGTTTTGGATATATCAATATAGTGAACTAATTAATACCTACAAAATAAAGCATACTGTGGCACTCCTGTTTCATCTGATATGTGTGAATTTTAGATCGGTGGATTAAAATACAATAAAGATCATTCAATCTATATTACTATGGGTAACTTCATTTTTATTCCATGTTCTCAGTATTTAGAGGTTGGATTGGTTTGTATAACTGAGTTCCTCAAATTTTTGTCTCTTGAATTGTCAATAGGACTTACATAATCTCATAGGTCTGCAAATTTACATAGGGCAGTCATTAAGGCATTAGAACCTTTAATGTAGACATCTCAAATATGGGGACTTATATGGTCATGAAAATTCCAAGAAGATATTGAAAATAAAATATAAAAATCAAATTTAAGAGCTTCATAGTAATTGTACTTTTAATATGTATATCTGTCTGCTTCAATAAACTATTCACTGTTGAAATTGGTTCCATTCTGAGCAAGATAAACACCTCAGGGATATGACAGGGGCAGAAGAGGAGCTATCCATTTTCTGAAAATTCCTTTTGAATTCCTGATAATCCAGTCTAATGCTCAAATGTTATATGATTGGATTAAATGGCGCACATTCCTTTTTACTTAAGAGACATTTTTGGTGGGAGAAGGAATTGAACTTAGCATCTCTCCATAGTTCTGAATAACGGGGTTTCATTTTCTGATTGTTAAGTGTTTAATGGGCTTTAATTCAGTCAAAAAAATAGCCTTACCTTGCATTTGTGGGACTGGGGGCGGGGTCGTCTGTCTTCTCTCAGCTGAATATATTTCGTAACTTTGCACCTCACAAAACCTCTGAAAGAAGCACTTTATAGATAGCAAGTAGAGTGTTTCCATATATGTTGCCATCTAAAAAGTCAATGTGGAGGTCCATCTCTTTTAAGTTCAGTGTGTATACTGTTAAGTGCTAGAACAGCCTTTAGAATTACAAGGAAATGTTTTGCTTTCTCTTTGCTGTTACTGTCTTTTTACTGTATTTTGATGGCAGTGTAAATTTGAGTCCCTCTATTTCAAGAGAGTGTGAACAGGAAGAATCTTGGCATCCAATTCATTTTTAGTAGGAAAATGCAGCTATAGTTTTATTGAGCAATTACAGTCCTGTGTACTTTATACACACATTTCATTCACTTAATCCTCACAGCAGCTCTCTGAGGTTGAGTGCTATCATTCCCAGTTTCCAGAGATAACTGAGGTTTGAGCTGTTGTTTAACAAAAGTCCCACAAAGAGTAAGTGATGAAACTGACATTTGAACCCAGTTCTGTGCCTTCAAAGACCGTGCTCTTCACCACCATGCATCTTGGCTTCTAAGAAAGAATAGATTAAAAAGAAACATACCTTACATTAAATGGTTACAGAAATCTGACTCCTATAGTCTTCTGTCCTGCATGAAGTCACCCTATAAATGTTCTTCAGTATTCTTAAAATAACTTTAGTTCAGCCCAGTTGAAGCGAGCGTGAACGTGGTGGCAGTGTGCGTTGTGAAAGATCAAACCAAGGCCAGTTTGTGCTGCAGCTCGTTAGAGATCTTAAGCCCTGAATGTCACTGTTTTTCAGAGTAGCCTCATCTAGTTATTCTGATCACGTATCATTATCATTCTGTCCTCAAATTGTTCTGCACCATGAATCATTCTGATCGTGCATTAGTGTGTTTAAGAGACTAAATGGATCTGTCTCCTCACTTTACCTAAATTAATGTCATCCCTACCCCCCAGCCATCCCTTAACTTTAAGTGCAGTGTAGCCATGACACTTGGCAGTCCTTGCTGGGTGGTTCTGAGCCCCAGTATGCAGTTCCTCCCACTATCTAGAGCCTTTCTGAGAGGGCATTGAAACATGTGTATCACCATGGGTAAAATAGAGAACCAGTACAAGTTTGATACATGAAGCAAGGCACTCAAAGCTGGTGCTCTGGGACAACCCAGAAGGATGGGATGGAGAGGGAGGTGGGCGGGGTGTTCAGGATGGGGGAACACATGTATACCCGTGGCTGATTCATGTCGATGTATGGCAAAAACCAGCACAATATTGTAATTAGCCTCCAATTAAATAAACAAATTTTTTTAAAGAAATCCTCATTCACATTTGTTGTTGTTTGCTCAGTCATGTCCAGTTCCTTGTAACCCCATGGACTGTAGCCTGCCAGGTGCCTCTGTCCATGGGATTTTCCAGGTAAGAATACTGGAGTGGGTTGCCATTTCCTTCTCCAGGGGATCTTCCTGATCAGGGATCGAACCCATGTCTTCTGCATTGCAAGCATGTTCTTTACTGCTGGGCCACCGGGGAAGCCCTTATTCACCTCCTTATTTTCCAGCCATAGTGTGCAACTCTTCCTCTCCCACCTTATCTGCTCTCCTGTACTCCCTCCTCTCCAGCCATACTGGCCCTCTTGCTACTTCTCAGAGACTCTCAGGGTGTCTTCCCTTCAAGGCCCTTGTGTTTGCTCCACCTTCTGCCTGGAAAGATCCCCTAGCTAGCCTCACGGTTCATCCTCTAGTCCCATTTAGGTCTCTTCAAATGTCACCTAGTCAGGGAAGCATTCCTTGACCACTCTATAAGTCCAGTGTTCCCCCTACACCACTTCCCATCCCCTTTAGTCTATTTCACTTACATTACTTCCACCCGTTACCATTTGACATGCTATTTATTTTACTTGCTAATCTGTATTTCATGTATGCTTCCCACTAGAAGGTAAACTTCATGAAAGCAGGAATCTGCAATGTTTACTAGGCTGTTCCAGTCTCTAGTGCCTGACACACGGTTCACACTGAATAAATATTTGCTGATGGATAAGTGGTCATTTTTTGTAGTAATAACTAAACACTAACTCCTTAATGCCTGTTTTACTCAAATCTAAGATGCTATTGGTTGTAAGATAAATACTCGTTAAACTGTGAGAGGCCTACTGTTTTCAAAAATGTGAAAAAAATGTACATCTTAGAGTTGATATGCATCAGGCACTGTGGAGAGTACTACTGCATTATAACACCTACCATTAATCCACTGAATGCATCTGGGATTCAGAGCCAAGCCGTACGCATGCTACCATTACAACTTCCCTTCAGTATGACATACTGCTTCTTGTGTCATCTTCAATTCCAAAAACAAGTCTGGCGGCTATGATTTTCCATTTTAAAGCAGACAGTATTTAATATTCATGTTTCCTTCTTTTTAAATGCTACATAGCATAGCATGGCAGGTATATCAGAAAAGAATTTGCATCCTTGCTCTTGACACACAACAGGGTGATAAGTAACTTGGACAAGTCATTCAACCTCTCTAAGCTTAGGTTTCTCCATTTGTAAGATGGAGATGGTACTGTCTTCTACTTACTATCTTGTAGGATTTTAAAGGGAATTAAGATAATGCCACCAGATTTACAAAGTAAGCTCACATAAACATGAGCTTTTAAAAAATCATATAGGTTGGAATGTTTTTGCTAAAGATGAAAGATGTCACATGTTTAGACAAGATCATGGAAAGAGGAAGTGAAGAGAGAATGAAAAGTGAAAGTGAAGTCGCTTAGTCGTGTCTGACTTTGCAACCCCATGGACTGTAGCCTACCAGGCTCCTCGGTCCATGGGATTTTCCAGGCAAGAATACTGGAGTGGGTTGCCATTTCCTTCTCCAGGGGAGCTTTCCGACCCAGAGATCGAACCCGGGTCTCCCACATTGTAGGCAGATGCTTTATCGTCTGAGCTACTAGGACAGGCAGAAGAGAGAATAGGGCTGAGATAAAGCCTTAAGGAGTAGAAATCCACTCAAACTAGGTTATAAAAAAGCAATGAATTATGAAGTGATTGTATAAGTCTCACAGAATCCAGTGGGAAGAAGTACATTTGAGACTCAGGAATAGAGTTAAATTATAAAGCTTCAACTGAGAATGTAACAGGTGATAACTACTAAGAAAATTTAGAAAAAAGTGAGTGATAACTTTACTGCATTTATTAAGATGTGTTATAAAGCTCAGATCAAGTGTTAGATGGATATAATAACAGACCAACAATTTAATGGGCAGCATATATACACACACTGTATTTGGTATTTGATAAAGATGGTCCTTTCAGATCAGTGGGGAAAGACTGGAACATTGAAAAATGATACTGAGCTACTAGGTTGATTATTTGGGGGAAAAATACATTGAGACCTACCTCATAAGTACCAATACTTCTACCAAAATGCCACCACACACAAATTTAAAAATAATCTACAAACAAGGGAAAATACTTGGCATCCTAATTATGACATAGGGTTAGGTTAATATCCTTACTATCAAATAAAAGCAAGGTGAGTATTCCATGAGTACACTTAGGACATGAATAAATCATGAGAAGAAATACGAATGGATAAGTAATTTCAAAAAATACTCCATCTTTCTATGTAAGCAAAGAAATGCAAGTCAAACTAAGATCTTTAAAACTGGTTAAGATTTTTTAAATGATTATATTTACTATTAGGTTTTCTTCTTGTAGCTCAGCTGGTAAAGAATCCACCTGCAGTGCAGGAGACCCATTGGGAAGATGGAGAAGGGACAGGCTACCCCCTCCAGTACTCCAGGGCTTCCCTGGCGGCTCAGCTGGTAAAGAATCTACCTGCAATGTGGAAGACCTGGGTTTGATCCCTGGTTCAGGAAGATCCCCTGGAGAAGGGAAAGGCTACCCACTCCAGTATTCTGATCTGAAGAATTCCAGGGATGGTATAGTCCATGGGGTCGCAAAGAGTCGGACATGACTGAGCGACTTTCACATTCATATTTATTCTTGGGCATGGTACAGAAGACTCTGCACACTAACATTGTTGAGAGTGAAATGAAAATTTGAAAACAATCTAAATGCCCAGTGAGAACTCCTTAAGTACAATAAATTGAAACGCTGACATGACAGCATTTTACATGACCATTTAAAGTTACATTCTCAGATAATTCAGATATGAGACAGTGTGCCCTACTGCTAAGTGAGAAACAGATGCAGGAAAGGAATATGTACTGAATTAATCTGTTTTGGTAAATAAATCTCTATGTATCTGTAACTGCTCTGCCACCCAAAAAGTGCTTCTGTCAATTCCTGTATCTTCTGCATGCGGGGTACAGAGCCCACCAAGAAGGGATCCAAATTTGAGTCACTACTTTTACAGTTGAGGAGGCTTCAAAAAACATAGGTACCATATTGTGTCTTGGTGTATATAAATATGTGGTTCTCTATACTCTTAAGTGTGTGTGTATGTAAAGTAAATACATTATAAACAGTAGTTACCTCCAGGTTTGGGGATTGTATGTGGTTTCAATTGCTTTTCCTACTTCTGTTGTGGTGAATCCAGTTTACTTTGACAGTCAGAAAAGACCTCAGGAAAATAATTTCCCAAGAGAGTGAGTTATGAATCTTCTTGGTTCTCTCTTGCATCTTGCTCATAAATAAGAGTTGACTCGGTGAGAGGACAAAGCCTCCACTCCTGCCAGGTATCAGGGCTCTGCCCTCATTTGAAACTTGTTTTTATTAGAGGAAATTTGAACATTGCTCGCTAGTCTGGCTAGCTGGCATTTGCCATGCACTGGGTACAGCTCTCACCTGTAACAAGGGTGCAGCACACCTATCATGGAGCGGTCTTTTGTTGCCTCCTGTGCCACCTGACGGAGAAGGCGATGGCACCCCACTCCAGTACTCTTGCCTGGAGAATCCCATGGATGGGGGAGCCTGGTGGGCTGCAGTCCATGGGGTCGCGAAGAGTCAGACATGACTGAGCGACTTCACTTTCACTTTTCACGCATTGGAGAAGGAAATGGCAACCCACTCCAGTGTTCTTGCCTGGAGAATCCCAGGGACGGGGGAACCTGGTGGGCTGCCGTCTCTGGGGTCACACAGAGTTGGACACGACTGAAGCGACTTAGCAGCAGCAGCGACACCTGAGCGGGGCTTCTCCCCATCCCTACACTCGCTGCCTGCAGAGGCCCCCGGAGGAAGGGTCAGCTTGGAGCCCCTACTTCTGCAGCTGTATGAAACAAATGGGAGTGGAAGTGTTCATGGTAAGGGGCTCTGTGGAGGTGGAGTGGGGAGCGTAGCAGCCACCCTACGCTGCTCCGCTTTCTGCATCACTCTCCCTGTAACTTTCAGCAGGCTGACACCCCTAGAAGCCATGTCCACACTCCTTCCAGCACCTTCTTTTGTAGCATCAACACTCCACAACAACCAACCCTGACTCTTTGGGCACCTCCACTCACTTCCCTCTCCACCAGACTGGCTCTACGATTCAGAGTCCTTCCATTATAGTCAGATACATCCAGCAAGGTATTGACAGACCCTGTTAACTGCTAGTAACTGGTAAGGGTACAAGGTTGAGGTTCTGATATAGCAGAAAGGGCATGGAGTTCAGTGCCAGACGACTGGGGTTAGAACCTACGCTTGACCAACTCCCAACTAAATGACTTTGGGTAACTTACTGAGTTGCCACATTTGTTAAAATGGGAGTAAAATATCCTCCTTGAAGAACTATTAACAGAGGCATCTATTATACCTATACTTTACAGAGCTGTCACCAATGAGAATAGCCATACAGTGTCACATGGTGGCCACTCTGTGGTATGAGAAGTCACACCATGGGCACCCTTTATACCCATTACCCCATCATCACAGAGATCCTAATGGTGGGGGAAGGGAGCCGACACTTTTTGGGGATCAGAGAAATTCAGTAGCTTGTTTTAGGCTACACAGCTAGTAATTGGTAGAGCAGGTGTATGAGCCCAGTCACCCAGGCTCTTAAACAACTTAGTGCCTTTACCTGCATGTGTCCAGCTTGGGCACAGCCAACCTTAATGATTCTGGCCAAAGATTCATGCAGGTTGCTATAGAAAAAAGTCAGCCCTGAAACATTAGGTGATTATATTGAGCTACAGAAGAGTTGTACCTGGAGAGTCTGGTTTCTTACAGTTCTACAGACATTCCAATGGACATCAGTGTGTTGTGGAGCCTTAAGTGAGCCAGCCATAATGAGATCCAGGGTGATTTGTTCCCATTACACTATGGGTACAAGCAAAGGTTCTCAAACTTTAGTAAGCACCAGAAACACCTGTTAGACCCTACCCTCCACAACTTCTGGAGTCAGGAGGTCTGAGGTAGAGCTTGAGAATTTGCATTTGTGATTAAGCTCCCAGTTGGTCCTGATGCTGCTAGTTCAAAAGCCATGCACTGAGAACCACCAGATTAAAATGTACTGTAGTATTCCCATCTCATCTGTGTCCAGTCCTCCCAGAATTCCAGGGAGTAATCAGCACACACAAGTGTATCACAAAACCAGCCTCCAACCCAGAAAACTTAGCTTTGTGATGATGCCCTCGACGGTCCCCTTCCTCCCCAGCACCTTCCCAAATAACCAAGGCCTCCCAGTCATCAGGACCCTGGGAGCGAGGATGCTGGTGGGGCAGCTTCATGTCTTTTCTCTGCCCCATGTGTCTCTACACCAAGCAGGGAGCCAGACCCTACCCCTTTTGCCTCTGGAAACATTTGCCACATTAGCCAACTGGCTAAACCTGGCTCTTCTCCAGAATCCTGAGCACCTTGATGGGATTGTGCATAGGAGGGAGGGGAGAGTGCCCTGCAGGGCATAAATTTCTGCTCAAGGCACTTCTGGGAGACAGGGCCTCAGGGAAATGGCTTCTTGGTGCAGACAGGGAAGCTGGACACATCCCAGCCTCGGCAGAAGCCCCCTCCTCACCTCACCTCACCTCTCCTCTCGTGCCCCATGGGCCCAGGAGTAGCAGAGAAGCCCACCTTCAAGGACACGGACAGTGAGGGGAGCAGGGACAATCACAATGGACTGAAGACCCCACGGAAGTCCCTCCCCCCAGTTCTTGAGTAACCCGCAGGAAGAGCAGGGGCCCTTCAATAGCGAATGAGATGGCATTCTCTAGTCACCTCAGTGGGATGGAGGGAAGAGGCAGATTTAAACCACTTCTGAGCAAACCTGCCCCTCGGTACACACAACACAGAAGACACAGCAGGTAAGTGAACACTCTATTACTAGTTAGAAGCAGAAAACCTCTGACAAATGCTGATCCTGGTGAGCTGTAATCTCCTGGAGGAACTTGAGGACACCTCTTGTTCAGACTGGAGCCTGAACTGACTTCCAGCCCCTGGGCGGACCCTGGCTCCCCCTGGCTTGCAGCAGCTGCCTCAGAGGAGCAGAGTGCCTGAAGACACCAAGTGGAAGAGAAAGGCCCAGGGGCATTCTCAAGAGTGCCTAACCCAGTCCAGTTCTATTTTTAATCTAGTTCAAGAAAGCACAATTCATAGCACAATGCCTGTCCTAGAAAATACATGTTATTCTTCATCTACTCTTGACTGAAGAAGGGCTTGGGATGGGAGAAGCCTGAGGCTGAGGGCTTGAGTGTGTAGCAAGACAACCCAGTGGTCTTTTAGAAAACCAGGAAAAGTTGCCCTTCTCAGGGGAATCAGCAGGAGTAGGAGAAAAGTCCTGCTTGTACTTTTGTGAGGCTACATTCCCAATATATGCCCCTGCTCATTTATTTCCACTGGGATTAATGTGATGAGCAGTTCAGTCATTCAAATTCTTCCATGAAAGTCTGATTTTGCTCCCAGAATTGTAGAAATGAATCTTGACTTTATTTCAATTGGATTTACTTAAAAGCCACACTATATGTAAGGCAAAGAAGTCATACCTGGTATAATTGGTATGCCAAATTAGGCTCTCTCCTGTCATGTAGCCTCTTTCATCCAATTCAATTAAAATGTGTGCACCAGATAACAACATACAGTAGTAATTCCTAGTACATGCTAGACAAAAACTGCTTGTTCAATGAATTAATGAATGCAATTTGACAAACTTGCTAAATCCCTAAAATTTACTACTACATTCCCACCCCTCTTTGAAACTTTGTCATTCCCTTTTCCTCAACAGACACATTAAGCTTAACAAAATCTTGTCTGCCCTCCCTTGTTACAAGATGTGTGTCAGAATGTCTTCTTTCCTCTGATTCTTCACTCTTTTTTTCTGCTCCAGCCAGCTGAGATCTCACTGAGGCAAAGGCTGCTGAGAGCTGGAAGGGCATTTCGTGGTGATTCACACATAGGGAGCTGGACTTCCTTCAGCCTCAGATGAAGATCCTGGAGTTTAGAGACACAAAGAACAGGCCCAAACCAATGAATGTTATAAAAACAAATCCAGGAACAAATATGAACATGGCTGCAGTATACAGCATAACGATAGTATTCTCAAGGAAAAGCAGTGTTCCTAGAATAAAACGTATCATGTTCTGAAAGCGCTGTTATTCTCAGCCAAAGACCTGGTATCATGGGGGAGAGGGGCTAAGAAGAATACAGGAAGGAGAAAAATAATGTTTAATCACATCAGCCCATATACCTTAAGGTGTCAACCAATCAGTAGCAGCCATCAACAGTCCACCACCTGTGAATTTAAATGCCATTGGAGAAATTTTCCTTTAAAAATTAACATATTCATTAGAACCTCATCTTTCTTTGAAACAATACACATATACACACGTATACATGTATAATATGAAAGTAGGGGAAGAGATCCATATGTAGAAACATATTGTGTTAAAATGGTTATGGCTCATTGGTAGGATAATGAAAATTTTTGTTTGATGGATTTTCAAATTTTCTATGATGTAAATAAAAGTTTTTGATCAGAAGGGGACCTCCAGAAATTGATTTCTCTTTAGACTATGTCTCCATTCTTTTTCTACATTCCTGAATTCAGTGAGGAGCTTCTTTGGGGCAAGACTTCCCACCTCAGTTAGTATCTAAATTTTTTTGCATTCATCGCAAGCCAAACATCAGGAAAAGTTAATCCCATTCTGTACCTTAGGCAGTCCCAATCCCTCCTCCTGAGGATCCCTCTTCCTAGGGTTTAAAGGCTTTCTTACCATCTGGAGTCCTGGGCATCTGATCCTGAGGTTGTTGATTCATTGAGTCATCTTGGAAGTACCCCACAGGGCCTCCGAAGTGGGGACCTTCCCCTTGGCCTTCGATCCTCTGGTCCCACGGCAGGGCTACCTCTTCCTGGGACACAACTACAGGCCACATAGCAGGTGCACACATCACCCCAGCAGGCATCTGGGGGGCCGGGTATGCTGCTGCTGCAGCGGCGGCTCCTTCGGCTTCTGAGAATACCCTAGGTGGGGGAGGTGGTGGGTATGGGAAGGGCATGGGGTATGGCATGTGCCCGGGACATGGCACGGGGGCTGGGGGTTGAAAAACCTGGGCCCAGGGATCCTGGGCTCCTTGCGCGTACTGCACACCGCCTGACGAAGCATTCTGCGCCTCCTCCCTCTGGGCCTCCAGCTGCCTGCGCTGCGAGGTCGCGACCAGCAACTTGTTGCGCTCCTCAGCGGTCAGGGGCCACGTGTCAGCCCGGAGCTGCGGGGATCGAGAGCTTACTACGACCGCCTGGGACTGCCTCTCGGCCTGCAGCAGCTGCCTGCGCAGGGCCTCGCGCTCGCTCAGCGCCTGTTGCAGGTCTTGGCGCGTGCGGCGCAACTGCATGATCATCTGCTTATGCTCCTCGCGCAGACGCTGCAGCTGAGAGGCCAGGGCCCAGGTGGCCGTCTCACGCTCCTCCATCTGCTCCTGCAGCCGCTGGACGCGGCGGGCCTGTTGCTGTCGCTGCCTCGTGGCCACCCGCACGCTCAAGGCCAGCGCGCTCCAGGCACAGGCCCTCTTGAGGTTGCGAGGCATATTCAGGTCGGCCAAGACGGACTGCAGCTCGTCCTCGATCTCATTCCAGGGCCGCGAGCGGTAGGTCATGTAGAAATCTGGGCCGCCGCCGTTTCTGAGTACTTCTTGGTTGATGAACGTAACTACGTCGCTGTGGCGAAAACCGCTCCTGGGATCTTCGCTATCTAAGGCCATGACCTCCGCGGCCTAGTCTGCGGAGACGCAGCAGCTCTGGTGGGCGAGGGCCGCTAAACCGATACGCCTCTCAGCTCCTCACTCAGTCCTTCAGCCCTAGCTCAGTCCTGGCCTCCTCTTTCGCCTCCTTCCCTCACACCCAAGAGTCCCCTAACAAAGAGTGGGGTTACCGGCTCCTCACACCACGTGACGCATCAGAGCTGTGGGCTTCGAGTGAGGCTGCAAGGCATGGTGGGAGCTCCCGTCCTCGGCATGGCGCCCCCTGTATGACGGGAAGTGGGGCGCCTGCTCCTGGATCCACCGTGGACACACTTTCCTTGGCACATCGCCCCCTACAGGGCGGGCTGGCTAGTGACTGCAGTGTGCCGCACAGTGAATTTGCGTTCCCAAGAGATTCTGAAGCACCCGGATACTGAAGAATTTCGAATCTGGGAGTCAGTTGAGTGGGCCAGGCGCGGGGGTCGGGGGTTGGGGTTGGGGTTGGGGTGGGGTCTTTTGGTTCAGCGCCCTCTCGCTTTACGTCAGCCGCTATCTCACATTTTCTATATGGTTTCAAGCTGTCTATACTCTTCCCTGATCCTAAAGCAGACAGCCTTGGAGTTCGGCTAGTCAAGAAAATCAAGTGGTTGAGCCATGAAGCCCCTTGGTTTTCCTTGCTGAACCCTATCTTCAAGCCCTAGATCCCAGTTCCTCCTATTCCTTTTTCTCAGGGACTTCATTACGTCTTCCCACCCCTCCCCCCACCCCACCCCCCTATTTCCTGCATCTCCGCCAGGCTGAACCACCCCTGTGCTACTGGGTATTTTTCTCCCAGACGGCAAGCCTGTTCAGGTTCCCTGTGTGCTTGGAATAATTTCCTCCCTCTAACCTATGTCCTGGACTTTCTTCTCATTAGAATAGTCTATACTAGGTCCACTTCACTGTGCTCCCTTTACCGCTCAACCTGCTGCACTTTGGTTTTCACCCTACAAAAACTTTAGTGAAAAATCTCTGATAAGGTCACCAGTAGTCACTATCTCACTACAAAAGCAAGTGGATACTTTGATAGTTTTTATGATTTTTTTTCAGTAGGCTTTGATTCCGGAGAAGGTAATGGCATCCCACTCCAGTACTCTTGCCTGGAAAATCCCATGGACGGAAAAGCCTGGTAGGCTACAGTCCATGGGGTCGCGAAGAGTGGGACACGACTGAGCGACCTCACTTTCACTTTTCACTTTCATGCACTGGAGAAGGAAATGGCAACCCACTCCAGTGTTCTTGCCTGGAGAGTCCCAGGGACGGGGGAGCCTGGTGGGCTGCTGTCTCTGGGGTCGCACAGAGTTGGACACGACTGAAGTGACTTAGCAGCAGCAGCAGGCTTTGATTCTTTTGACCATTCCCTCCTTGACACTCACTCTATCCTGTCTTGCTTTCTGTGACATCAAATTTTTCTGATGCTCCTCCTGTCCCTCTGGCTTATCTTTCTGTTTCTTTCGACTGTTTGTTCTTCTCTGCCTATGGCTCCAAAGTTAGTCTTTTCCCAGTTTTGTCTTCAGACCCCTCCTCTTCATTCTATATGTTCTCCTTGAATGAGCTTATTCACTCCTATATTGTTATTTTATTTTCTCAGGACTTCAACCCCATCAGCTGTAAAATGGGAATATAGGTAGGATCTACCTTATAAGGTTGTAAAGATTAAAATGTTAGGAATATGTTAATTCTTATTGCAATGATTACATAATTGCTACTAATAGAAGTCATAATAGTGGTAATGGTGGGGTGATAGTTTTAACAGTCTATGCCCAGTCGCAGCCCCAGATCCTGTCTGGTCATATATATGCACATATATGTAGAGAGAGAGTTGATTTATAATATTAGTTTCAGGTATATAACAGTGCTTCAACATTTTTATAGATTATATTCCATTTATGGTTATAAAATATTGGCTATGTTCCCTGTGCTATACAATAAATATATCCTTGTAGCTTATTTATTTTATACATAATAGTTGGTACCTCTTAATCCCCTACTCCTATCTTGCCTTTCCCCCTTCCCTCTCATCACTGGTAATCACTAGTTTGTTGTCTATATCTGTGACTCTATTTCTTTTTTGTTATATTCACTAGTTTGTCTTAGTTTTCAGATATTTTAGATATAAATGATAATATACAGTATTTTACTTTCTCTGACTTATTTTACTAAGCATATTGCCCTCCAGGTCCACTTACGTTGTTGCAGATGACAAAATTTCATTCTTATGGCTGTGTAGTATTCCATTTGTGTATGTGTGTGTGTGTACCTCAGATCTTCTTTATCAATTTGTCTGTTGATGGACACTTAGGTTGCTTCCATATCTTTCCTATTGTAAATAATTGTAGGTAATGCTGCTATGAACATTGAGGTGCGTGTGAATTTTTGAATTAGTGTTTTCATTTTCTTTGGATATATACCAAGGAATGGAATTGCTGAATCGTTTGGTAGTTCAATTTTTAGTTTTTGGAGCAACCTCCATACTATTTTCCATAGTAGCTGCAGCAATTTACATTCCCACTAACAGTGTACTGCGGTTCCCTTTTCTCCACATTCTCACCAATACTTGTTTGTGGCCTTTTTGACAAAGGCCATTCTGACAGGTGTGAGGCGGTAGCTCATTGTTTTGATTTACATTTCTCTGATGATGAGCACTGTTGAGCATCCTTTCATGGGTCTGTTGGCCACCTTTCTTCTCTGGAGAAACTATTTAGGTCTTCTGCCTATTTTTTGAATGGGTTGTTTTTTGATGTTGAGTTGTATGAGCTATTTATATTTTGGATATTAACCCCTATTGATCATATCATTTGCAAATATTTTCCCCCATTCAGTAGCCTGTCTTTTCATTTTGTCAGTGATTTCCTTTGCTGTACAAAAGTTTTTAAGTTTAATTAGGTCCCATTTGGAGAAGGCAATGGCACCCCACTCCAGTACTCTTGCCTGGAAAATCCCATGGATGGAGGAGCCTGGTAGGCTGTGGTCCACGGAGTCGCGAAGAGTCAGACACGACTGAGCGACTTCCCTTTCACTTTTCACTTTCATGCATTGGAGAAGGAAATGGCAACCCACTCCAGTGTTCTTGCCTGGAGAATCCCAGGGACGGGGGAGCCTGGTGGGCTGCCGCCTATGGGGTCACACAGAGTCCCATTTATTTACTAGCTAGAGCTAGTGCCAGCCTGCTGGTAGGTAAAGCCAGGTCCTGGGATCTCTCTACAGGGCCTTGCGGGGGGGGGAGGGGGGTCCCAGAATTGGTTCCTGACACAGCTGGCAGCAAGACCCAGAGTGTCTTGAAGCTTATATTGACCTGCTTATGGGTGGGACCAGGGCCCAGTTGGTCCTAGTGCTGGTTCTGTCGTGCTGGTGATTGATCTGGGTCTGTAGCCTTCAGGCCTATGGTTTTCCTGGGGCTGGTGTCCACCTGTGGGGAGTGAGGCTTGTCTTGAGGCTAGAGGAGGCTTGCTGGTGGGCAGGGCCTGGGCCCATCTAGTACTAGGGCTGGAGCTGGCCTGCTGGTGAGTGACTTGGGTACATAGGTTGGAGGGGCTGTGATTTTCATGGAGCTAGTGGCCTCTTGCTGGGCAGGGCCTGGGATTCTGGGGCTGGTGTCTGCCCACTTTTGGGTAGACCTGTGTCCCAGGATCTCTGGCCATAGGAACCTGATGGTCCCTGATCTATTACACGTGCACTGGTGTGTGGGGCCTGCTTCTGGGCCCTCTCATGGGCAGGGCCTAGTCTAAGGGTGGCTGTGGGCTCAGAGGATCTTAAGGCAACCTGTCTGCTAGTGCATAGGGCTGTGCCCCCTCACAGTTAGTTGCTTGGCCAGTGCCCCCTCACAGTTAGTTGCTTGGCCAGAGGTATCCCAGTACTGGTGCCTACAGGCTGTTGGGCATGAGTGGGGCTGGGTCCCAAGGCTAATAAGCTAGACGGAGGATTCCAAAATGGTGCTTGCCAGCACCAGCGTCCACATGGTAGAAAGAGCTCTCGGAAATGGCTGCCACCAGTGTCTGTGTCCCCAGGGTGAGATATAGTTGCCTCTTGTCTCTCCAGGAGATTCTCTAGATCAGCAGGTAGGTCTGACCAAGGCTCCTTTCAAATTAGTGCTTCTGCCCTGGGTCCCGGAGCATATAAGATTTGGGTGCACACTTTAAGAGTGGAGTCCATTTTCTCCAGTCCTCTTCATCTTTGGAAATTGAGCGCAGCTGGCCTTCAAAGCCAAACCTTCTAGGGGATCATCTTTCCCCATGCAGGACCCCTGGACTGGGGAGTCCAATGTTGGGCTCGGACCTCTCACTCCTTGGGGAGAACCTTTGCAGTTATAATTATTCTCCCTTTTGTGGGTCACCACTTGGGGGGATGAGACTTGACTATATTGGACTCCACCCTTCATACCCCTCTTGTTGTGATTTCTTATTTATATCTTTAGTTGTAGATTATCTTTTCTTGTAGGTTCTGGGCTTTTTCATTGATAGGTGTGCTGTAAATCATTGTAATTTTTATGTGCCTGTGAGAGGAGATGAGCTCAGGGTCTTTCTTCTCTGCCATCTTGGCCCAATCACACAATTTTATTTTTTTTAATTTATTTTATTTTATTATTATTTTTGGCCACACTGTGCAGCATATGGGATCTTATGTGGGATCTTAGTTCTCTGACCAGAGATCAAATCCACATCATCTGCAGTGGAAGTGCACAGTCTTAACCACTGGACCACCAGGGAAGCCTCTCTATAATTGAGAATACTGCTTCCATCCACCACAAGTCGAAGTATTCCCAACCTAGACATCTCTCTTAAACTTAAGATCCATACATTTTTCTTCCCTTAACATGTAGCTATTGAACACATATAGAGTCACTTTTTGAAAGTAAAATTGAGAGATATTATAGATTGTTTGGATGGGGGTTGTAAAGATTAAGAGGAAAAAAAGGAGACAAGGATGACCCCTAGTTTTTAAGTTTGAGCAACTGTTTCGGAGATGTGGTTTGTGATGTCTTTTAGTGACCAGACTAGAGATATCAAGCAGGCCTTCTGGGATATACAGGTTTGGTACTTAACAACCAAGGACTTGAATGAGATATCCTAGGGAGAGAGGAGAACAGAAAATAGAGGACTGAGTCTCAGGGCACTCCAAATTATAAATACACAGTTATAGAATAGTCAGTTATTAAAAGCACAAAAATGATTCTGTGGTAATTCCTATTTAACCTTTAACACCAGGTAATTATGATGTATGCCATTTCAACCATAGAAAAATATGGAAAACTCCCCCAGATCATTTTGTGTAGCCATTATCATATAAATTCTGATGACAAAAATATAGTACCAAAAAGAATACTATTGACCCATCTCATTTATAAATATAGCTGCAAAGAGATTGGACCAACATTTATATGTTACTTTTGGTTCATATCCAAGAATAATTCCTTGTTGTGAGATTCTTGTATTATATATGAAGGAGTATAATAACTCTTAAAAGTGTATTAAAGATGCATATTGTAAGTTAAAGATATGTATTCCACACCATAGAAAAAGATAGGCAGCTCCCCAGTTCATTTTGTGAAGTTGATAAAGCTAATAGCCAATCAGAAAAATAGTGTGCAAGTTAATATTGTATAAATATACTGCTGTTAAGTTGCTTCAGTTGTGTCCGACTCTGTGCGACCCCATAGATGGTAGCCCACCAGGCTCTGCCATCCCTGGGATTCTCCAAGCAAGAACACTGGAGTGGGTTGCCATTTCCTTCTCCAATGCATGAAAGTGAAAAGTGAAAGTGAAGTCACTGAGTCGTGTCCAACTCTCAGCAACTCCATGGACTGCAGCTTACCAGGCTCCTCCGTCCATGGGATTTTTCAGGCAAGTGTACTGGAGTGGGGTGCTATAAATACACTGACCCATCTGCAAAAATCCTACATATCTGAAAATGGACAGTATCAACATTCCTAGGACAGCAAACCCTACTTTCTTCCTTGCTAACAGAACCTCTACATTGCTTAGTCAGTGGCATATGAACCCTGGGCAGGGTCTTGTGATTGACTTAGGAGTGGACATGTAACCCTGTGGTAGTCAGTGAGATATATCAGGAAATTTTCTGGGAATTTCAGGGAAAGATTTTCCTTGCGATTAGATATAGGACCAATAAAGTGAAAACCTTTTACCACGAGCCCTCATCCTTAGGATGCCAGTATGGGGTTGTGTTGTTTGCAGCTGCAGCAGTTACCTTGAGACCAGGAGGGGAGACATGGCAGACATATGTTGTGACCATCATGTAGGGTGAGCCTCCGTCCCAGATTTGGTCCAGATGTCCAGACTGATGACATCACATGCACAGTAAGAGGGTTTGAAAATGTTTATTCTATTAAGGAGCTTTCTGGGGAGAACAGCCAGACCTCCCAAGTTGGTCCAAAAATGGCTTGAGAGAGCAAAGAAAGACTGACTGGGGATTTTGGTTGTAGTTGGAGTTGGGACTGTGGTGACAGTTCCTGTGTGTAGGTGGGGGCTTGTGGTTTGAAACTCTTGCCATCACGAAGGGAGAAAGCACTGAGGCTTTCTTCTTAGCTTTCCCAGATAAGGGGGTACAAGGGGAGAGTGAGGGTTGAGGTCTAAAAGCTGTCTGCAGTCAAACATCAAAAAGCAAAGTCAGATTCTTCATAATTCACCCCAATGTTTGAGTGATGACAAAAGTGTACGACACTTCATTTAATTGAAGTTGATTATGGCGCTCTATGGTGGCCTGAGGGCTTCCCAGGTGGCTCAGCAGTAAAGAATCCATCTGCCAATCAGGAGACACAGGTTTGATCCTTGGGTAGGGAAGATCCCTTGGAAAAAGAAATGGCAAACCACTCCAGTATTCTTGTCTGGGAAATCCCATGGACAGAGGAGCCAGGAGGCATGAAAGAAGGTTGCTAAAGCTTCTATTTGTGAAAGGAGTCTAGCCGGAGGGCACTAATGAGAGTGGCTGTTGTATTGCAATTTTGACAGAATCTAGAGCCTTTGTTGGAAGGGGCTCCATTCAAGGTGGGTTGATTTGCAAATAATTGCATAAATGGGCTAAAGGAAAAATTGTAAATAAGGAGTATGTAACTGCCAGAACCCAAAAGGCCTAAAAGATACTGGGCTTGTTTAAACACTGTGGAAGTTGAGAATTCATAACTATTTCTTGACAGTGTCAGGTATGGAGGGGTCCTCTGTTTACCAAATAATTTTCAGGAATTTACAGAGGTAGTGGGGTCTTGCACTGTTTGTGAGGCAATGGCCTAGCCCCCTTTTTGAGCTCCCTATGTGATTGTGTTCATCCTGAATCAATGTGCCTAGTGAATAGCCTCGGAGAAGGCAATGACACCCCACTCCAGTACTCTTGCCTGGAAAATCCGTGGACGGAGGAGCCTGGTAGGCTGCAGCCCATGGGGTCGCTAAGAGTCGGGCGCGACTGAGCGACTTCACTTTCACTGTTTACTTTCATGCATTAGAGAAGGAAATGGCAACCCACTCCAGTGTTCTTGCCTGGAGAATCCCAGGGACAGAGGAGCCTAGTGGCCTGCCGTCTGTGGGGTCGCACAGAGTCGGACACGACTGAAGCAACTTAGCAGCAGCAGCAGCAGCAGCAGCAGTGAATAGCCTCAGAGGAGGCTGTCAGGAGTATAAAGCCATATCTGTTTGCAAAGATTGTGTGCAATGGCAAGACTGTTAATGTGCTCCATAGATAACCAGGTAAAGGCGTATCATGTACCTTAGGAGGTGAAGGCAAACTACAGTTGAGAGGCTTTTGAAATAGAGACTGAACAGAATGTATTAGTCAAATCTGTTACAGAAAAATATCTACCATTTGCTTGGACAGAGTCAGTAGTTTCAATAATTTTGAGTATGGAAACCTTAATGGGTGTGACCACAGCACTGAGGCTACAACAATCTACTGTGGGGCATCATTCATTCTTTTTTCACTTGAAAGCCTTTAATAATTAATACTAAAAGTTATACATTTTTCTTTACTCACTTAAGACTTATATAACATATTTTTTTCCGTTGGTGGATAATTGCTTCACAGTGTTGTGTTGGTCTTTGCCATACATCAACGTGAACCAGTCTTAATTATTGTTGTTGTTTGCTCGCTAAGTCATGTCTGACTCTTTGCAATCTCTTGGACTGCAGCACGCCAGGCTTCCCTGTCCTTGACTATCACCTGGAGTTTGCTCAAACTCATGTCCATTGAGTCGGTGATGCCATCCAAGCATCTCATCCTCTGTTGTCCCCTTCTTCTCCTGCCTTCAATCTTTCCCAGCATCAGGGTCTTTTCCAGTGAGTCAGTTCTTCGCATCAGGTGGCCAAAGTATTGGAGTTTCAGCTTCAGCATCAGTCCTTCCAATGAATATTCAGGGTTGATTTCCTTTAGGATTAATTGGTTTGATCTTGCTGTCCAAGGAACTCTCAAGAGTCTTCTCCAGCACCATAGTTCAAAAGCATCAATTCTTTGGCGCTCAGCCTTCTTTAGGATTCAACTCTCACATCCATACATGACTACTGGAAAACCATAGCTTTTTGACTATATGGACCTTTGTCAGCAAAGTGATATCTCTGCTTTTAAATATGCTGTCTAGGTTTGTCATAGCTTCTCTTCCATGGAACAAGCATCTTTTAATTTTGTGGCTGCAGTCACCATCTGCAGTGATTTTGGAGCCCAGAAAATAAAGTCTGTCACTGCTATCACTTTTTCCCCTTCTATTTGCCATGAAGTGATGGGACTGGATGCCATGATCTTAGGTTTTTGAATGTTGAGTTTTAAGCCAGCTTTTTCACTCTCCTCTTTCACCCTCATCAACAGGCTCTTTAGTTCCTCTTTGCTTTCTGCCATTAGAATGCTATCATCTGCATATCTGAGGTTATTGATATTTCTCCTGGCAATCTTGATTCCAGCTTGTGCTTCATCCAGCCCAGCATTCACATGATATACTCTGCATATAGGTTAAATAAATAGGGTGACAATATACAGCCTTGACGTACTCCTTTCCCAATTTGGAACCAGTCCATTGTTCCATGTCCTGTTCTGTTGCTTCTTGACCTGAATACAGGTGTCTCAGGAGGCAGGTAAGGTGGTTTGGTATTCCCATCTCTGTGAGAATTTTCTACAGTTTGTTGTGATCCACACAGTCAAAGGCTGTAGCATAGTAAATGAAGCAGATGTTTTTCTGGAACTCTATTGCTTTTTCTATGATCCAACGAATGTTGGCAATGTGATCTCTGGTTCCTTGCCTTTTCTATATCTACCTTATATATCTGGAAGTTTTTAGTTCATGTACTGTTGAAGCCTAGCTTGAAGGATTTTGAACATTACCTTGCTAGCATGTGAAATGAGAGCAGTTGTACAGTGGTTTGAACATTCTTTGGCATTGCCTTTCTTTGGAATTGAAATGAAAACTGACCTTTTCTAGTCCTGTAATCAATGTTGAGTTTTCCAAATTTGCTGATATATTTGAGAGCAGCACTTTAACAGCATCCTCTTTTAGGATTTGAAATAGCTCAGCTGGAAGGAATTCCATCACCTTCACTAGCTTTGTTCATAGTAATGCTTCCTAAGGTCCACTTGAGTTCACACTTCAGGATGTCTGGCTCTAGGTGAGTGACTGCACTATCGTGGATATCTGGGTCATTAAGATCTTTTTTGTATAGTTCTTCTTTGTATTCTTGCCACCTCTTTTTAATCTGTTCTGCTTCTGTTAGGACCTTGCTGTTTGTGTCCTTTATTGTGCCCATCTTTGCATAAAATGTTCCCTTGGTATCTCCAGTTTTCCTGAAAAGATCTCTAATCTTACCCATTCTATTGTTTTTTGCTATTTCTTTGCATTGTTCACTTAAGAAGGCTTTCTTATCTCTCCTTGCTGTTCTTTGGAACTCTGCATTCAGTTGCGTATATCTTTCCCTTTTTCCTTTGCCTTTTGCTTCTCTTCTTTTATAATTATGACTAATTCACATTGATGTATGATTTTATATATATATATATATATATATATATATATATATATATGGCTTCTCTTGGTCAGGAAGAGCCCCTGGAGAAGGAAGTGACAGCCCATTCTAGTATTCTTGCCTGGGAAATCCCATGGACAGAGGAGCCTGGTGGGCTACAGTTCATGGGGTCACAAAGAATCAAACACGACTTAGCGACTCAACAGCATTAGTCACAGCTTAGGCTGGAATCAAGACAGATGATTCATTCTAAGACTCACAGATAGGTCTGGGCCAAGACACACAACCCAGGGTCATTCACTTTAAGGAGGGCTCTGATCCCATACTTCTAAATGCCAATTAATTATTGAAACTTCTGACTTAGTTAAATCTATAACAGAGCTCTGCAGGACTCAGCCAATGTAGCACAAAGCAGCACAACTCAAAGGACAAGCTAGCCAGCAGGCATCAGAGTCAGTTAGCAAGGCAGAGCAAGCGAAGACACACCCCTGGTGGTGGTGGTCATTGTCTCAGCATTCTGCTCACAGTACTGACTGTGGACACCCTACAGCATGGACCCCCACCCCAAATTTGGTTTTGATGTCAACACTGAAATTGCTTACATAATGAGGCTTTCTGGGGCAACCAGGGCAGGCATCTCAAACTGATCTGAAATGATGTGAGAGAGGAAGGAAAGAAAGACTGGCTTGGGATATTTTCTTTCTTTTTTCTTTTCTTTTCTTAATACTGGAGTGGGTTGCCATTTCCTTCCCCAGGGGACCTTCGTGACCCAGGAATCAAACCCACATCTCCTACGTTGGCGGGCAGATTCTTTACCACTAGTGCCACCTGGGAAGCCCTGGCTGGGGACTTTTATGGTGGTCTGGGGGGTGGTGGGCTGGAGTGAAGGTTTTTGTCCATGGGTTGGGGCCTGGGGGTTTGAATCTATGGCTGGTGCCAAACAAAGGAGAACCCAGGTTTTCTTACCAACTTACCAAGATGTGAGGCACAAAGGAAGAGGGAGGGTGAAACTTAAAAGCTGTCAGCAGTCAAACATTGAAAAAGGGATTTGACTTTATTAGAGCACACTTCTAATGGCAGTATGGAAAAGTGAGAGCTGGGTCCTTGATGAGTTTATTCAGCCTCTCAAAGGCCTTGGAAACACCTGCTCCAGACTTCCACTGTTGCTGAATAATTCAGTGTCTTTATGGTTAACAGGCTATTTTTAATTAGGCTTTCTGTTGCTGCTGCTGCTGCTGCTAAGTCGCTTCAGTCATGTCCGACTCTGTGCGACCCCATAGACGGCAGCCCACCAGGCTCCCCCATCCCTGGGACTCTCCAGGCAAGAACACTGGAGTGGGTTGCCATTTCCTTCTCCAACGCATGAAAGTGAAAAGTGAAAGGGAAGCCGCTCAGTCGTGTCCAACTCTCAGCGACCCCGTGGACTGCAGCCTACCAGGCTCCTCTGTCCATGGGATTTTCCAGGCAAGAGTACTGGAGTGGGGTGCCATTGCCTTCTCCAAGGCTTTCTGTTAGTTGCAGTTAATTCTGAACCGATTTAGTGTTGAAAATATTGTATAATCCATTATTATCATTTTAGATATATTCAAGGAATACAAAGGCGGTTCAGTATAAATAAACCTGTACTCGTAATTCATAATGAAATGAATTAAAGAAGAACATCATGGGTCATATTAATAATATACTTTAATTGCTTTCATAAAATCCAGTAACTATCCCTAATAAAAACACAAGGTAAAAGAGGAATAGAAAGACCTACCTAAAGGCTCCTTAGTAAAAACAAACAACAAATATCATTCTGAAGAATGAAACACTAAAAACATTTCCAAGATAACCAAGAATTACACAGGAATGCTATTATAATTATTCTTCCACATATTCTTATTCTAATCAATGCAATAAAGGAATAAAATGATTTAGTACAATAAATATTGAAAAAATCATAACTTTTTCTGCTGTGAGTGTATACCCAGGAAATCCAAGAGACACTAATAAATACTAATACAATTGATGACATCATCAAGGTTGCTGGATATATATTTATTCAGTCATTTGTTTATTTATTTTAAAATATCTATTTATTTATTTGGCTGTGCCAGGTCTTATTTGCAGCATGCAGGATCTTTACTTGTGACATGCAAATTCTTTAGTTGCACCATGTGACCTCTTAGCTGTGGCATGTGGGATCTATTTCCCCAACCAGGGATCAAACCTGGGCCCCCTGCATTGGCAGCACAGAGTCTTAGCCACAGAGAAGTCCCCAAAGTAAATATTTAAAAGTTAAATTTTCTTTGTATTAGGAACAAATGAGGATAACTAGAAATGGAGAAAATACTTCATTCACTGAAATGACTTAAATTATAAACTACTTCATAGTAGATTGGTAATGAGTTAATTCGTTTAGGTCAGCTACATTTCCCAGAATTCCTTTTCCTTTATGTTTCCAGCTAGGGTGGGACACAGGAGAGATTATTGTGGGGGACTTGGAGGACTGAAGGAAAGCAGTAGCCATTTTGTAGCTTGAACACACTGGTTTTTTCTGCTGACTGACTTCAGTGGCACAAGATAGCAACTGGGTTTGAACTGTCCCACCTTCCCCTCAATCCTCCTTTAAGTTTTCTGAGTCCTGAGTCAGGTGTGTGAGTTTAGTTTTGTGACAATGTCTTGGCCTCTACAGGATACACATTCCGTCAAGGTCAGAGGCAAAAAGAACTGACACAAGTTTCAGCTCATCCTTGGGAATGCTAGCTCATGCTCGTGAGGTCCAGTTTGTTTTGGTTCTCTCCCATACTTCATATCTACATCCATCTTGCCTTCCTGACTATCTGCACTGTGGATTTCAAGTTCCAGCATCAGATGTGAAGATAGGAGCCTTCCAGAGGCTTCTTAACTAGTTCTCACAATTGTGAAAGGTAAAATCTCTATAACGAATGCCTTAAAAACTACACACATACACTCACATGCACACTCACGTGTGCACATGTACACATACACGCAGAGTAGTCCTACTACTTTAATTGAAGCCTGACTGAAATACTTTGAAATAAAATTTAACAAAAAAGGAGGTAGATTTTTGCTACCAGCCAAGATGGTACAGTAGAGACTGGATTTACTCTCTTATTACAAAAAGATTACTACATTTTTGCAAATGGACACCAGATATGAAATAACAGTTTTCAAGTCACTGGACATTAAGTAATGAAGGACAGTGGTCCCTGAGAAATGGGAAACAAATGAGGTGATCCCCATGTTTGCTCAGCATACTGTCTGGAGAGAGTTTCCAGGACATACCATAAGGAGAGGGAATCAGGTAGAAATGGAAAAACCCCATGAGTTGAGGAGAGGGAGTGAAGAATCTGGGGGACACTAACGTAGCCAGTATTTGCAAGACAGAGTAAGACTATATACATAATGTACATATATACATATACATATATGTGTATAACTTCAGAGACCTGCAGAGGGTCCTCTCAAGTATTGATGTGCTCACATGTGAAAAAACTACTCAAGGCTAAGGAATTAATCACAAAAAAGGATTAGAACACAAATAGACATGGAAATAGTACCTGTTCCCTTAGCCAGACTGGTAATAATCTCACAATTCATGGAACATTGGGTAGAATACTGAGGTTCTGGCCTAGGTGGTGGAGGATATTTAGACTCAAACTGAACACTGCTCTCAACCCACCTAAAATATCATAAAAGCAAGATCCTAAAGGATTTAACTGTTTCCATGTAGTAACTTAAGTGTCTCTGAGGGAAAAGCTTCGATAATTGTACGATTACAGAGACAACTAGTACTCAACAAGTTAAAATTCTCAATGTTGGTTATCTAATAAAAAATGGCTAGGCATGCAAAGAAGCAGGAAAACTTAAGTCATAATGAGATGAAAAAAAAAAAATCAACCCATCAAAAGCAGCCCCAAAACAACAGAGATGTTGGAATTAGCAGACAAGGGCATTAAAACAGTTGTTATAGCTACTAAAACTGTTATAACTATAACTCTGTATGTTCAAAAGTCGTAAACACATGTATAATATAAAAAGAGAAATAAAACCTATGAAATTGAGAACTATGCAATTTGAAATAAAAACATACTGAATGGGACTAACAGTAAATTAGACATTGAAGAAGAAAAAAATTGTAAACTTGAAAATATAGCAATGGAAATGATCCAAAATGACACACTCAGAAGAAAAAGCATCCAAAAAAATCAACAAAGCATCACTGAGCTATGGTAAAACTGTATTTGTGTAACTGGAGTTCTCAAAGGGAGTACAGAAAATGGTTAAAAACTTTCCAAAAGTTCATGAAAGCTATGAACCCACAGATCGAAGAAGCTCAAAGAACCTCAAGCACACAAAATATTAAAGAACACTACACCAAGGCATATATGATTAAATTTGCTCATGAATGAGAGAGAAAATCTTTTTTTTTCACCCCTCTTTGCAACTCGCAGGAAGGATCTTAGTTCCCTGACCATGGTTTCAACCAGAGTCACAACAGTGAAAGTACTGAGTTGTAACCACTGGACCACTAGGGAATTCCCTGAGAAAATCTTAAAAGCAACCAGAGCAAGGCATGTTATATAAAAGGATGATAGTAAATTTTATATCAGAAATTATGTAAGATGACAGAGGAGCAAAACCTTTAAAGTCTTGAAATTAAAAATGATTGTCAACCTAGAATTTTGCCCAGTGAAAATATTGTTAAAAAACAATTTTTACTCAGTAAAAATTAAAGATCTTATTGGCTTTATTCAATGATTCATGAATCGGACAGCATCCCATCTAGTAGAAAGGCATTTCCAGGAACTATACAAAATGAAAGATTTTTATAGGCAGAAGGGAACAGGAGCAAGGAAATTATGCTAGAAGATTCATTGTGGCAGTTCACTCCTTTAGGGGATGGCAGGGGTCTATCAGAAAAATTGCCTCACTAGTAGTGATCAGGTAATTCCTGACTGATTGGTTTAAGATTCCATTTTTGGGAAAGCTGAAACTGTAGTTAAGTTTTGTTTGGTGATGTGAGACTTGGCATAAGTGACTCCATTTGTGACCTGTTGTCTTATTTTTAACAATATCAAGAAAGAAGGTGAAATACTTATTCAGATATACAAAAGCTGAAATAATGCATTATTAGCTGACCCATACTGTAAGTGTTAAAGGGATTTCTTCAGGCAGAAGGAAAATGATAAGATGGAAATGTAGATTTCTACAAAGGAATAAAGAACACTAGAAATTGTTACAATAAGGAGATATACATACATATATGATTTTTTCTTATTATTTAAATCCTTAAGATAAAATCGACTTAAAATAATATTAACAATCTAGTGTAGATAAAGCAACCCTAAAATAACAATAGAGAGCAAATGCTAATAAAACCAACAAAGGCAAAAGTGAAATAATAAACAATATGCAATTCATCAAAAATAAGGCAAAAAGGAAAAAAAGAATAAATGGGGCAGATACACCACTGAAGTTGTACCCCAATTAAGTCAGAGATTCTCAAGAGAGTGGATTTAAAACCAAGGCCCAATTATAAGTTGCCTGCAAGAAACACACTTTAAATATAAAAACACAAATAATTTAAAAGTAAAAGAATGGATTTAGCAATAATTTCTTGGATTTGACACCAAAAAATGCAGGCATCAAATTTTTAAAAATATATAAATTGCACTATGTTAAAATTTAAAACATTTTTGCATTAAAGGACACAATCTTTGCATTAAAAGACACATTAAAAACACAGATTGAAAAGGAATCCTCATGGAAAGGGAGAAATATTTATAAATCTGATAAGGGGTTAATATGCAGAATATATGATGAACTTCTACAACTGAATGATTTAGAAAACCTGATTTAAAATACGGGCAAAGGTAACAAGATGGTGGACTAGGAAGTTACAGGCCCTCCTTTCCCCACAGAGACACTGAGTTACACTGAGTTAACAGTAATACACAGACCAGAATACCTCTGTGAAAACTCTAGAGACCAGCTGAGAAGCTACAGCAACTAGGCCCTTATAAAACCAAGAGGGATTCCAGTGAAAGAGTAGGAAAATTCATGCACTTTGGTTACTCGTTCAGGTCACTCCCTCTGTGTAGCATAGTACAGACAGAGTAACCAGGAGGAAAACCTCCATACCAGAGCACCTCCCCCCAGAAGAAATAAAAAAGGAACATATGTCCAACATTCTGACTTGTCTGGGACTGCCAGAGGAACTAGTTTCTGTCTTGCCTGATTCAGAACACTGATGGGACCAGCACCATAGTTTGGAAGCCACTGAGAGCAGGTTTGGGCTTCTCAGGTGGAGCTAGTGGTAAAGAACCTGCCTGCAAATGCAGGAGATATAAAATACGTGGGTTCGATCCCTGGACTGGGAAGATCCCCTGGAGGAGGCATGGCAACCCACTTAAGTATTCTTGTGCGGAGAATCACATAGACAGGGGAGCCTGGAGGCCAAAGTCCATAGGGTCGCAAAGAGTCAGACACGAATGCATGAAAATAGATTTGAAAGTCACTGAGAATAAAGACGGAGAAGGCAATGGCACCCCACTCCAGTACTCTTGCCTGGAAAATCCCATGGACGGAGGAGCCTGGTAGGCTGCAGTCCATGGGGTCACTAGGAGTCGGACACGACTGAGTGACTTCACTTTCACTTTTCACTTTCATGCATTGGAGAAGGAAATGGCAACCCATTTCTCTGGGGTCGCACAGAGTTGGACACGACTGAAGTGACTTAGCAGCAGCAGCAGAGAATAAAGAACATCGTGTTAGGACTGTAGTTCTGCAAGCAGACACCAGGGGGAGCAAGAGATCGGAAAAGGTTTGAGAGGTTTCAGAACTTTCAGCAGCGAAGCTTGGAGAACGTCTTCCCTTGCAAGAAGCTAGCGCTTAAAGATTGGGAGAAGTGGTTGTTTTTCAAATGCCCAAAGCCAAGCAAAAAATTACAAGAAACAGAGAAACATGGCCCAATCAACGGAACAAAATAAAACTGTAGGCATCAACCCTAATGAAACACAGATCTATGAGCTGCCTCACACTCATTAGCATGGCTACTATCACAAAACAGAAAATAACATGATGATAAGGGCGTGGAGAAATTGGAACCTTTGTGCACTGTTGAAAGGGCTGTAAAATGATGCAACTGCTATGAAAAATTATACGGATGTTCCTTTAAAAATTAAAAATAGAACTACCATATGATCCGACAGTCCCACTTCTGGGTGTGTACCCCAAAGAATTGAAAGCAGAGTCTTGAAAGATATTTGTTCATCCATGTTCATAGGAGCATTATCCATAATGGCCAAAAGGTAGAAACAGCCCAAATATTCATCAACATATGAATGGGTTAGCAAAATGTGGAATATTCATACAATGGAATATTATTCAGCCTTAAAAGGGAGGAAATTCTGTCATATGTTACAACATGGATGAACCTTGAGGACATTATGCTAGGTGAAATAAGCCACATGAAGACAAATACTGTATAATTCCACTTATATGAGGTATCTAAATTCATAGAAACAAAGTAGGATGTTTGTTAACCAGAGGCTGGAAGGAAGGGGAAAAGAAGAATTGCTGTTTAATGGGTACAAAGTTTCAGATTTGTAAGATGAAAAAGTTTTGGAGATCTGTTTCACAAAAATGTGAACTCACTGAACAGTACTGGACTCCACTGAAAAATAGTTAAGATGGCAAATTTTATGTTGTGTATATATATATTTTTGGCCACAGAAAATATCCTAAAGGAATAATCAGAAGTGCACACAGGGATTTTAGCACAAGAATGTTCACTGATCATTAATATCAAGGAAAAATAAGTAACAACCTTAATGCACAATTTGGAATTGATTAAATAAATTTTGATGCATTATGGATAGTACATAATGCTATTTAGCTATTAAAAGTCATGTTAAGAACAAAAAAATGATACATGATAAAGCAAGCATAATAGTAATAACAATGAAGTGTGGTGTTTATAACATGCATAGAAGAAAAATGTATGATAAATAGCACAAAGATGAAATGGAAGTTAATTGTTGTAAAGTTCCTATACTATACATGAATTGATAGAATATGATTTGAAGGTAGAGAGTGATAAATTAAGGATTTCTATAGTGAAACCCTAAAGCAATGTCTAAAAACGCACACACAAGAAATAAATGAAGCAATAATAGCTAATAAGTCAATAAAGTAGAATCATTTTAAAAACAATGAATTCCAATGGAAGACAGAAAAACAAGAAAGGGAGAACAATAAACAGACGGGACCAACAGAAAACAAATGGCAAGATAGTAGATTTAAATACAACCAAATTAATAATCACATAGTATATAAATGGTCTAAACAACTCAAATGGTAGAGGTTGTCAGTATAAAATATATGATAACTACATAATTAAATATATATATTTTTCTTATTACTGAAATATTTAAAAATAGTTTACTGTTTAAATAAAAATATAACAATGTGTTGAGCAGCTTATGATATATGAATCAGTAAAATGTATGATAACAATAGCAGAAAAACCCACAGGGGAGAAGTTAAACATATGATTCTATGGTAAGGTTTATATACAATATGTAAAGTGGTATGATATAACTTAAAGGTAGATTATGATTTTAAAGATATATACTCTAAACCAGTGGTTCTCAATCAGAGGTGATTTTGACCCCGGAAGACATTTTGGAATGTCTGCAGACATTTTTGGTTTCTGCAACTGATGTATACTGGGTAGAGGCCAGGGATGCTGCCAAACGTTCCAAATGCACAGGATGGTCCCTGAAATGAAGAATCACCTGGACCAAAAAGTCAACAATTTTGAGATTGAGAAAACCTGCTATAAACTCTAAAGCAACCATTGAAATAGAATCTTTCTTGAAGAAATTGACAGGCAGGTCAAAAAATTTACATGGAAATTAAAGGTATGCAGAAAAGCTAAAAAATGTTTTTTTTTTTTAAAAAGAAGAACAAAGTTGGAAGACTCACACTTTCTAAGTTCACAACTTGCTCCAAAGATTTTGGCAAATCTTGTATTTGATAAAGGTATATAACCCTAACAAATGGAGAGTAGAAAGACAACCAAACTAAAAATGAGCACAGGATCTAAATAGACATCTCTCCAAAGAAAATATACAAATGGCCAATGAGCAGAAGAAAAAAAAAATGCTCTCTGTCCTTAGTCATCAGGGAAATGCAAAATACAAATCAAAACCATGATAAGGGGACTTCTCTGGTGGTTCAGTGGCTAAGACTTTGAGCTCCCAATGCAGGGGACCCGGGTTCGATTCCTGGTAAGGGAACTAGATCCCACATTCTGCAACTAAGACCCAGAGCAGCTAAATAAATATATATTCTAAAAAAACATGATAAGATGCCACTGCACTCCCAGTGGGATGGCTATAATAAGAAAAAAATAATAAAAGTGTTGGAAAGGATATAAAGAAGTTGGAGCCCTCATATGCTGGTGGGACTGTAAAATGGTACAACTGCTTTGGAAAACAGTTGGACAGTTCCTCAAAAAGTTAAACATAAAATTGCCATAGGACCCAGAAATTTCTCTTCCTCTCTATATAGATGGATATATAGATAGATAAGTGATATGTCGATAGATATTCTCATCCCTATTAAAAGGCACTCTCCATTCCCCTTCCTTCCAGCCCTTGGCAACCACAGATGTATTGTGTCTTTATGGATTTGCCTATTCTGAATACATCATATAAATGGAATCAAACGTGATCTTTTGCGTTTGGCTTTTTTAGCATAATGTTTTGAGATTCATCCATGCTGTGGCATGGATCAGTATTTCATTCCTTTTATGCCTGAATAATATTCCACTGTATAGATATGTTATATTTTGTTTATCCATTCATTAGTTGGTGGACATTGGGGTTATTTCCATTATATATTATTCCAACAATATTATGTAGTTTTCAGTGTGTAAGTCTTACACTTGTCTTGTTAATCTTTTCCTAAATATTTTATTCTTTTTTATTCTATTATAAATGGAATTGTTTTTAAATTTCATTTTTTAATTGTTCACCACTAGTACAGAGAAAGACCATCATTTTTTTTGTGCTGATATTTTATCTTGCAATCTTAGTGAACTTATTCTCTAGCTGTCATAGTCTTTTAATAGATTCCTTGGATTTTCTATATACAAGATGATGTCATCAGTCAGAGGGTTGGAGGGGAGGGAAAGGATGTTACCCTCATCCTGTGTCTTACTTGTGAACAAATTTGTTCTGATGCAAGTCAAATACTTTTATGATTCAAGTTATTAATAACTATTTTATGAAGATTGTATCATTCTATTCTGAGAAGAAAATGTTTTATGGAAGCCAGGCTTTGAATGCAGATTTAAATTATGGAATTCTCTTTGGTAAAGACAAAGTAGAATAAATCAAGATGGTTTCTTTCTCTCTCTTTCCACCTTGCTTTTTTTCCAAGCCAAAGGTATTGACAAAATGCCAGAGTAGAGTGAAAGGACTGTCTTTGGAGACCTTAATGTTAAAATTTTGAAAAGATTTTAGTCTAAAAGTACAAGAACAACCATAAGTAGATGTAGGATTTGACAGGACACTGACAAAATGCAGTGGACAGCTATTCTATCTTCCACTCGTTCACCTTTCTTTGGTAAAATCACTTCCGTTTTCCTCAGGAGGATCACCTCGCCCTGACTTTCATTCCAGGCAAGCTGAGTGATATTGATATCATCTCAAGCTCCAGGGCTGGGCATGTGACTCAAGCCTGGCCAATTAGAAAAGTTTCTCCTTGTGGCCACAGAGGTAGGTTCAGGGATGGGCACAGAATCCAATTCAAGCCAATGAGAGACTCAAAATTTTTATTTGAACTATCAGGGAAGAGAAGCTACCTTTTCAAAGGGAAAGCGAAAGTGATAAGTTGCTCAGTTGTGCCAGACTCTTTGCGACCCCATAGACTGTATAGCCCGCCAAGCTCCTCTGTCCATGGGATTCCCCAGGCAAGAATACTGGAGTGGGTAGCCATGCCCTTCTCCAGGAGATCTTCCCTACCCAGGTGTCAAACCCGGGTCTCCCAAATTGTGGGCAGATTCTTCACCATTTGAGCCACCAGGGAAGCCTTTTGAAGGAAAATTAGCCTTTGAGGACATAGGCCTGATAGTGCTGGCAGCCATTGTACATATCTTGATTGTGGAGCCTGAGAATGAAGCCAACATGATGGAAAGCAGTATAGAGAGATGGAGAAAGACTGGTTCCTAATGACATAGAGTTCCAAGACTTGGCTATGCCTGAAACCAAAGTAACCAGGACCTGGACTTTTTAGTTATATGATTCAGTAAATTTCTTTTTATCCTCAAGTCTATTTGAGATTGTTTTTATTCATTTGTTTTGTGACTTACAAGCAAAAGAGTTTTAAATGACATACCAAAGGATACCAGATTAGGAAAGTATGAAGGAGGAAATTGGAAAAGGGAATGAATATTAAAGAACAGAGAAAAGAGTTTCTATCATGGGAAAGCCTGCTGCCTCTGACCCCAAAGCTGTGGAGCAGAGTATGCATGAAGACAAAATGCCCTGGTCACTGGAGTCAGTTCAGTAGATGGTTCTAGCACTCTACCAGGCTCCCAGGAGTCTGTGCTCAGAATCTCAAAATCTTGGTGGCTGTGCTAGATGTTTTGTGTTTGATGCTCCAAAAGTAGTCCCCCCTCCCCTTTCCACCCTGCTTTCTTCCTTGGGAGACTGACCTGTATGGACCACACCAGAGGGCTTACTTGCCGTCTAACTTTTGGCTGGGTTTGGGCAATGAGAATTACCAGCAGGCGATCAGAAGGAGGGAGGAAGATTAAGTCAAGGTATTTATTTTCCTGTTTCCCTACCTACTAGGTCACCTTGAGAGAGCTTAGTTCTCCAGCAAGGTCACCACTTCTCTCGAGGTGGTCAGCTATACCCTACTCAGTCCTTCTGGGTTTTGGGAACCACTTCCTAACCCTGTCCCTTAGGGCCTAGGGAAGGTTAAGAGTTTGGCACCCCACTCCAGTACTCTTGCCTGGAAAATCCCATGGACGGAGGAGCCTGGTAGGCTGCAGTCCATGGGGTCGCGAAGAGTCGGACACGACTGAGCGACTTCACTTTGACTTTTCACTTTCATGCATTGGAGAAGGAAATGGCAACCCACTCCAGTATTCTTGCCTAGAGAATCCCAGGGATGGGGGAGCCTGGTGGGCTGCCGTCTATGGGGTCGCACAGAGTCGGACACGACTGAAGCGACATAGCGGCAGCAGCAGCAGGCTGGTTTATTGTGCTATTCTTTGTTGTTCCCTACATTGACACATTTATAATTAATCTCTTTGTAAATAAATCCTCTACCAATTATTCTATTTTGTCAACATGCTGTCTATTTCTTATTGGAATCCTAACTGATGCTATGGCTAATCAGGGGCCTGCAGAGAAGTATATCTTGAATACAGGGCTGTCAGACTGAGAGCCTACCACATCCTTCTTAAACCTTTTCGATCCCTCTATCAGCTTTTCTTCTTTCCTAGCCTACAACTAAAGAACTGTGTGAAGTAGGCAGGGCTGTTCTGCATTTCAACTCCATTTTCCTTGCCCTTTGCCTCCATCTATCCTAGCCCCCCTCACACCCCTCAGTACCTACACAGACACCCAAAATTATTTTCTGCCTGGATAAAATCACACTGTAAATCACACTTCTGCATGATTTGGTTAAACTGCTTTATCATGTTTGAAATTAGTAAGGAAAAAGGACTCTAACACAGAACCTAGATGGGGGAAATACACTGGGATCATAGACCTCCCCTCAGTCAAACCATATCTGCCTAGTAGACCTTAGCCCAGGGCAGCTTGCAAAGAAAGAAGGGGTTCCTACTGCAGCCTAGCCTCTGAGTCAAACAAGGGAATGGAAATATTTCTGTCTTTAGCTGCAATCACCACTAGAGATTTGCTCTGGGAGACAGTCCGTGGTCAGATGTGCCCTGAAGTCACTTAACTTGCAGTTTCTCTTTGAATTTCTGTTCCTTTTCCCTGCCTCAAAGTTTCTCGTCGTGTTCTTCTCCTATGCAAACAAACAATAATTTATACCAGAAACTCAACCTTGATGAAGAAAGGCAGTTTACTCTGACAAAATAGTCTTCCAAGAAACTGGAGCATGAGTGTTGCAAAAGGAAAAATGCTTAGAAATGGAACAACTTTTAGTTTCATTCTCCTGTGGCCGAATCACAAGAGTCGGGAAAAAAAGATGGGAGGGAGAAGAAAAAAAAGTCTTAAACTAATAGGCTGTCAGTTGTCAAGTTTTCCACCCACATGTCTGCCCAATATTCCTGTGGGGAAATCAGTGGTACAGTTTAGAAAGAGGAAATCATACACTCCTTTTTTATTTTAATTTATTGCTGTCAACATCTCCCCAAGACAATATTAATGTTTTCTACATGAAGATTCCCAGCAAACAGATGCCTAAGAAAGGTAACGTTAGAATAATAATTTCAAGGGCTAAGAAGTAAAAGAAATCCTAAGTCTAGCATGGACAAAAATCATGAAGGCATTTGGAAGTAGTATTTCTCATTGACAATCAAGTAAAACCGAGTACAGTGCAACAGATGGTATACAAATCAAATCCTGATACAGCACCATTTAGGGGACTATTTAAATTAATCCACTGGAAGTTTCTTCAATTGTTAGAATCCAGTTTTAATAAATATAATATCCAGTTCTGTATAATAAAGCTATTTTTAAATGTCCTGGCTGACATCCCCAAGTATCCTATTTCTATTCAATATTGCCTTGAAACTGTGGAAATGATGGATTCTGTTGAATGAGAAATACTGTATGACAAAAGATTCATAATTCCTTGTCTATTTAATAGTCAACGTATTTAACAGGATCATGTATTATGTATAATATATAGCACCAGTTGAATTCCTGTGAAATGTTAACTATTCTAACCCAAATTTGACATATGTTTTAAAATGTTTGGGACATCTATCATTCATTGATTTTTTAAAAGATGGTACTTCCTGGTAAGCAGCAGCTCAGAGTAGAAAGAGCACTGGACCTGGAGTCAGATGCAATGCGGGTTGTTTTCACTAAACGCTCTCTAAGTTCCTTTCCAGATCTACTGTTCTATTATCTGTTACTACTAAATCTTGAGACTTTGATCATTTGAGCTGATTGTTAGGAGGTTTTCAAGTTGTTATCTTCAAGTTGGTTTCTTTTTAAAGGTTAGTTTTGAAAGTCGAATTTGGTAAGATAAAGAGTTGAGGGGAGACAGTTTCGTTGTTTTTTGTATTTTCCACAAATCTGCTGTCGCATGTCTTTGAATCACTTGTTAATAGCAGTCAGCCCCCCCTTTACTGTCACTAAGAGTTGGAAAGGTGTGTGGGAAGGAGATTCCAAAGAGCAGCAGCAGTCCTTTCTGCCATAAGCCAAGAGAGAGGCGCTACCTGAGAGACCAGATTGCTGTGATATGTTTACATAAGTGGCTCAAATTCCCATGATTAAATACCGTGGACTTTCTTAAGAGAGTTCACTTAAACAAATGTTGTTTTTGTCCTCAGATTTCCTTCTTCCCCAACCCACTTATATTTACAGCTCCACGTCAGTGTCTGACAAGTAGAAATCACAAGCCTAAAATGTCCAGAATTGATCTCAACATCTTCCTCTCCAATCCTGCTTCACTCATGTATTCCCAGTCTTAATCGACAGTATCACCATCCCAGTGGTTCTTGCCAAGCTCAGAACCTTAGTGTCATTCTTGATTTCTTCTGCCTCACTGCCCATTCCCCAGTCTTGTCCCTCTGCAATGCACCCTTCACAATGTGGCTGCCAAAGTGCTCTTTCTGCAAAGGAAGTATGATCACAAAGCTTCCCTGCATAAAATGCTTTTGTTTGTTGTTGTTTAGTCACTAAGTCATGTCCGACTCTTTGTGACCCCATGGACTGTAGCCCGCCAGGCTCCTCCGTCCATGGAATTTTTCAGGAAAGAATACTGGAGTGAGTTGCCATTTCCTTCTCCAGGGGATCTTCCCCACCCAGGGACTGAACCCATGTCTCCTATGTGTCTTCTGCTTAGCAGGTGGATTCTTTATCACTGAGCCACCTGGGAAGCCCATAAAATGCTTTAATGACTCCTTTTCTCCTACTGGATAAAACTCGAAGGCCTCTTTCAGTACCTGTATGCCTTTCTAGCCCAGTCCACTGCCCCTCCCTGCCATTGCTCTGAGCCCTTTACATTCGAGTTACATGAGCTGCTCACAGTTACCCAAACATACCATGGTCTTTCATGATTGTGACTTTGCATGTAAAATTTCCTCTGCTACTTTCTCAGCTTGAGTTATTTTTCCTCATGTTCCCATAGCATTCCCACATACTAATATTAAAACTCTTGTCACACTATATTGTAGTTACTTCTTTCCTTGTTTGTCTTCACTACCAAACTGTCAGTTCCCTGTTTTGGGAGAAGGTAAACACTGTAGAGGAGCTTCTGACTCTGGATATTTCCAGGTGGCCTTTAAGCTTGCTTTGGACCCTGAGACACTATACTCTTCTCTAACACTCTCTTTTTCTCCTGGTCCCAGCCCTCTTCCTAGTAGAGACAAGCAGCGGAATGGTCATATGGCCAAAGATAAGACAAAGCAGCCTGGCTGATCCACAACCTGGATAAACATCTGCCTCATACCATTTTTTTAAGAAAATGAAAAGCTGGCTAATGGGACTTGAATATAGGGTGGCCTGGCAGGAGATTTCTGTCTTACCATGTATCAGTTGGGAGACCCTGACTTCAGTCCCCAAAGGTGTAGCAGAGGGTGTGAGAGGGTGGTCAACACACCCATCCCTGAGGTCTCAAAAGAGCATCACACTGCTGGCAAACAAATAGCCCAAGAAGAATTAGGTGGTGGAGATCATCCTTGTCTTTTCCTTTGCCTGAAGCAGAGACAACCTTTCTACGGGAACATTTGCCTTTGGATGACTACACCATAAAGCAAGGAATCTAGTAACAGTCACATCCACGTGGTAGGTGTTCTCCCCAGTTGCACTGGGCCTCACCTCCCCAAAGTAGTCATAGGGAAAGTCTATGTTCTGGTCTATCCCAGAACAACATCCAGTTATCAATGACTTCTGTTCCAGTTGGAGATAACCTAGTTGGTGAAGCAGTGTTTAGTTGCCCAAGAAAGCCTATTTCACAAGCACCCTTGGATACAGAGTTCCCTGGGCATGGTGGCCCTAGGTGTATTCTGGATTGGTCTGCTTGGTGATTCTCAGGGCAGGACCTTGCCAGGCAGGTTAACAAAAAGGGTTAGTTATCAGCCTGGTTGGGAGGAATCTCACCTCTAAAAACAACACATTTTTAGAAAACATGATGAATTTATAATCATTACAGAAATTGTCCTTCATGGCTACTGTGAATTTTATCAGATACTATGTTTACACTACAATAAGACTTCTAGCAGCAAGTATGGATTTTAGTTTTAACTGGGGGAAAAGGAAACGAATATCATCTATTTGTCATCAGGAGAGACTACCTTTAAAAATCAAATAGTTCCCACAATGCCATTTTGTACATATGTCAAAGGCAAGGAAAAATGGTCTACTGTCTCAGGTGTGTCCATCTGGCTGTGTCCTGATTGAAGAAAAGAATTCAGGTGCTACCAGGGTAACATGAAATAAAACAGAAACAGAACTGGTGGGAGTGGCCCCCCAAAGTTCTTAGGTTTCTATGTTTAGAGTAAAGATTACCCTACCCACAAAACGATCATTGATGACGTCATTTATGATGCCTTTGCCCTTCAGCTGGCACTGCACAGGCACCGCTTGGTTCTTCACTACATCTGTAAAGTGCATTGCCACCAGCGGGGAGGTGTAGTTAACCTGTAGGTGGAAGAACAATGAATTCCAAGTGGGGGGGAGGGGAGGGGGCGTGGGGAAGGACAGCAGGATGGATGTGATTGGATGGTCAGTGCAGGATGGAATAACCTCCATAAAGGAGACTGTGCAAATTCCATGATGCCAAGTCGCAGGTAGCTGAAGCAACTGAGATGCTCTCTCTGCCCTGGGACTCGGGGGAAATGACACGTTTCTCTCGTAAGTCAGTGTCAGTTGTCTGACTGTCCTCTGGGGAGAAGAAGTTCTAACTCAGCATGATATGGTTTTCTGGGTATCAGACCATGAATCAAACCAGAACTAGTATTTATTAAGTCTCCAAGCTGGCGTTGAAGCCTTCACTGCCCCAAGACTCCAAGCAGGAGAAAAAGGAACCCGATTATTTGGGCATCATTGAGTGCAATGCTAAGTGATTAGTCTGCTCCTGGCTCTGCCACTAATTAGCTGTGTGACCTTGGGCAAGTCACTTCCTCTCTCTGAACCCTCATTTTTCTATCTGTAAACTGAAGGAGTGAGGCCACACCATGTTTGAGATTCCTTCAGATTTGGCAAGGAGCGGTTGGGATAGGAATTGGTGGAGTGAACTCCTGGTCTGGGCCAGCAACTGTTCACCCCATTGCTATTACTACCTGCTGCTCCCTGATTCTCATTGATCCCAGCCAGCCCTGCCTCTGAGCCCTTTTTGACAGCAAAGACTAAAGGGAAATACAGACTTACATGAGTCAGTTTGCCATAGTAAGGGTAGTAGCGGAGGTCAAAAGAAGCCGACTCTGGGTAGTAATTGATGGATCGGATGTCATTTTCGTCACCTCTCTGTAAGTAGAAGCAAGTATGTATTAGGTGCTGGGTCCCTGAGTTGGAGCCTGAGCTAAAGGGGCCTGAGGCCCAGATAGAAACACTGTGTGTGCATCTCAGGAAGATCAGGAAAGCAGAGTGAGGCATAGCTCAGGCCAGACTTATTGCCAGAGGAGTGTTTCTAGGTAAAGACTGGGCTTTGGCTTTGCAGTTCAAAGAATTCTGAATAGAAGGCCCAGACATGGGAGGCTGAAGGTTCTCAGTGTAGCTCTGTGCTGGCTCCTTGGAGACTCAGGCGGAAGGGCTCCGAGGGGCTCCAAAGGGCTTGCGGTACCTGGTGTTGCTCTGGCAAGAGGGCCTACCATGCCAGCCCCTCTGCAAAGAATCATACTGGACCTGGCACCCAGCCTTGGACTCTGGAGCCGAGGCAGGCGTAAATTAGAGCATGCTCTGCAAATCCCACTCTGCAACACCATGCACGTGGTGTGCTCAGTTCCGGTGGAGGTCAAACCAGGTGCACAGGGACACAGCCTGGACATGGCTCACCTAAACACGTGTCTCTGACCACATTCTCTGAGGGGCTTCATTAGAGGGGGTGGGGTCAGGAGGATAAGCAAAGGGGGAATGACTAAATAAACAAGTTTACCCTCATTTAACTTCTATGTAGAGTACATCATGTGAAATGCTGCGCTGGATAAAGCACAAGCTGGAATCAAGATTGCCGGGAGAAATATCAATAACCTCAGATATTCAGATGACACCACCCTTATGGCAGAAAGCGAACAAGAACTAAAGAGCCTCTTGATGAAAGTGAAAGAGGAGAGTGAACAAATTGTCTTGAAACTCAACATTCAGAAAACCAAGATCATGGCATCTGGTCTCATCACTTCATGGTAAATAGATGGGGAAACGATGGAAATAGTGAGAGATTTTATTTTCTTGGGCTCCAAAATCACTGCAGATGGTGACTGCAGCCATGAAATTAAAAGATGCTTGCTCCTTGGAAGAAAAGCTATGACTGACCTAGACAGCATATTAAAAAGCAGAGACATTACTTTGCCAACAAAGGTCAGTCTAGTCAAAGCTATGGTTTTTCTAGTAGTCATGTACGGATGTTGAGAGTTGGACCATAAAGAAAGCTGAGCACTGAAGAACTGATGCTTTTGAATTGTGGTGTTAGAGGAGACTCTTAAGAGTCCCTTGGACTGCAAGGAGATCCAACCAGTCCATCCTAAAGGAACTCAGTCCTGAACATTCATTGGAAGGACTGATGCTGAAGCTGAAACTCCAATACTTTGGCCACCTGATGCAAAGAACTGACTCATTTGAAAAGACCCTGATGCTGGGAAAGATTGAGGGTAGGAGGAGAAGGGGATGACAGAGGATGAGATGGTTGGATGGCATCATCAACTCAATGGACATGAGTTTGAGTAAGCTCTGGGAGTTGGTGATGGACAGGGAGGCCTGGTGTGCTTCACATGGGGTCACAAAGAATCAGACACGACTGAGCAAGTGAACTGAACTGACCCTCATCATAGTATATCAGGCAGGGCTTTCTGCCCATGCATTAGGTTTGCCCTAGATAGCCGATGTCTGGAGGTTAGTAAGAGACAAATAGTGAATCACTACAAGCAAATCACTCACTCGGGTCATGTGATTACTTCTATCAATATACTATAATGGCTTAGTATAAACTGAATTCTCCTTCATTTATTCTAGTAATTACTTCATCCTGCTTGACTTCCACAAGTGGGTGTGGATTTGACTGGTATTGATTATTATAGAATGTATAATGACTCAATTTTTTTTTTAAAAAGACAGTTCTCAGCAAGGTTCGATGTAAGCTGAAAAATGAATGACTTCCACTAGGGAACTCTCAGTTCATTTCAGTCGCTCAGTCATGTCTGATTCTTTGTGACCCCATGGACTGCAGCACACCGGGCTTCTCTGTCCATCACCAACTCCCAGAGCTTGCTCACACTCACAGCCATCAAGTTGGTGATGCCATCCAACCATCTCATCCTCTGTCGTCCCCTTCTCCTCCCACCTTCAATCTTTCCCAGCATCAGGGTCTTTTCCAGTGAGTCAATTCTTCCCATCAGGTGGCCAAAGTATTGGAGTTTCAGCTTCAGCATCATTCCTTCCAATGAATATTCAGGACTGATTTCCTTTAGGATTGACTGGTTTGATCTCCTTAGGGAACTCTAAGCAGGACTCAATCCAGTTACTATGCTAGTTTAAGACTGAGTTCATCTTCATGGTTTATTTTTATATTCTAAAAAGTAATGAAATTTATTTTTGGTGAATGGTGTGTGGAATCAATTCCACCGTTTGTAGTCACACCTCTCATGTGTGTATGTTTATACATGTTCACGTATATGTGAACAGAATGACCGTCTTTCCTACCTTGGTCACTGGGCAAGCATGGCCTGACCTTTCAAAGCACATCTTCAGTGTCATCACCTCCCATGTGGAACTAACATTTCCTTTCTTAATGTCCCCACTGCATCTGTATTACTTGACTGCCTTGATTTCAGAGACACATTCATATTTATCTTGGCACTCCCAACACCAAGCAGAGTACCTGGTACTTAATAAGTGATTCATAAATTCTTGTTGAATGTGAACTACTGCTGAATAAATGCCACCTTTTGTTGCTTTCTGATCTGCCACCATCAAGACTGGAGTTTTGAGCGGCATTTCTGGTACTGAGAATGGGATTCCCTGGCTTCACTTATTTGTAAGACATCTGCCCAGGACTGGGGGTACAGTGGCTGTTAGCAAACAGGAGGCAGCTACTGCCAGTTTAAGAAGCAAACCCAAGATCTAGGGCTTTTTCCTACAAGGGAGCTAATTGGCACAGATGAGATAGGAGTTAATGGTCCCTTGAAGGACAGTTAATTAGCATATTAATGGAGTTCTGTTTATACTTCCTTTGTAGTCATTTGCTATTGCAGCACCCAGTGCCACTGGTCATTGCTGCAAAAAGTGAAATTCAGTTTTAAAACCAGGGACTAATGACTCTAATGAAAGCCGCTTGTTTAGTTCAAAGAAACAAGTAATTAGAGCTAAAAGCAAAAGTGTAAACAGAATCCCAATTAATGACTTGGCACATTGTTGTTCCCTGCTGTGGCCCTTAGCTGAGGTTCAGTCCTTGGCTTTCACAGGTATAAATCAGCACACACACACACACACACACACGAATACACATGAATGGAATGCTTTCTGGAAACAGGGAGGACTGAAGGTATAAATGGAGGCGTAGTTATGAAAAGATTAACCCTTTCCCTGACCCTTAGCTAACCGTCCAGGTTAAGCCCTTGGAAGAGATGACCCACCTTTTTGCACGAAACAGGTGTGCTAACAGTACTTATTCAAAGGGGCACTTTACCTGAACTTTGCAGGAAACCTTCACAGGGTCTCCACGCTCAGGACGAAAGCCAACAATCTAGCAAAAGAAAAAAAATTAACAGATTTGACAGTAAAAAAGTAGGGCTTTTCTAAATCCCCCTAGAGTCATCACTTCTTTAGGCACAAACTTGATCTATTTGTCCTCTCAGAAATGTTACAGAAAGCAGAAGATGCAAAATATCTTCAAAGCTACACAGCTCAGCTTACTCCTTGTTTTATTTGTGGCTGATATTCATACAATGGCAATTGCAGCAAGATTATCCTGAAGGTGTAAGGAACGTAATGGTGTCAAGAGGACAGCATGCCTGATAAGGCTCTGCCACCCCAAGGCATGGCGGGAGAGGAGGAAAATGTATTTCTTGTGATATAAGAATTGCCCCCCACACCACCTTCATGTCAGTCCCCTGTGCCAAACAGTTCAAGATCTCATTCCTGATACAGGCATCCAAGGGCAGATTCAGGGGTGCTGGAGAAGAATCCAAATAGAAAATGTTCAGGGAGAAAAGGAATTATTACTTGGTAGGTTTATCCAGGTGTTTGTATTACTGATGCTCTTGGTAAAAATGGCCAAGCTTAACAGTGTATAAAGACAGAACCCAAGAGACGTGGAGTGGCCAGGGCCTTCCTACCCAACTCATCCACTTTTCATCACCAGAGTATCATGGTTCAATATACCCGGTTCATCTTTAGAAGGATGCAAGGCTGTCCAGTAGAGTAGCCAAAAGTTGGGTCTTCCAGGCCAGAGCAGTTTTTCAGGAAGGAGCGCTTAAATTGGCAGGCCTTCTTGTCTTCATCCTCATCACCGTCTTGGATGAAGTACTGGCCCGGGGGACAGTCTACATTCATTTCCTCTTGAAGACTGTCATTGTAACCTAAAGTACGTAGGGGTGGCAAAGGGTCACGTTAGGTGCTGCAGAGAGGGCCAGGTTTTCAGTAGCTCTCCTCCCTGGCTTCCTTTCCCCAGCTTACTTGTGCTCCTCTGAAAGCCCACTCATTCTGTCTTAGACACTGTGACCTGGCGTCAGGGGCCCCAGGCCCTTCAACAACATCTCTCCAAGAAGCCTTCTGGGCTAGTCCCCTAGCCCACTTGGATTGCCTGTCCCCTTGCTTCTCATTCTCTTGGAACTTCTTCCATATCCATCTCTGGATTGTATTATGTTTGTTGCTTTATAACTCTTCTCTATTTTCCATTATTTCTTTTCTGACATGGTAAATTGTAAACGTGGAGGGCTGCCTCTTCTATTAATACTTCTGGGAGAGGCGCATAGTAGGTGGATTTGGGAAGAAGGATTGAGTCATATCAAGGCATGGAGTATACATAGAAGCAAAACACGGGGGTTATATCTCTTTAAGTTCAGTCTAGGAAACCTCTCTTTGAGGTTGATCAGAGGCACCCAATGCGAGAAGGTGAAAACTGTGTTGTGGAACAGGAGGAAGCGGGAGGAAGAAGAGGAGGAAATAAACCAGCTCATTCTTTATAGAGGGAAGTTAGTGCTGAAAAATAGAAACTTAGGTTGAAAGACAGGAAACAATGACAAACGTAGGGTCTCCACTGAGAGGTTGAGGGGGTGAGGTCTTGTCTGCTGAGAACCGAGGCACTCAGAGTCAGTGTCCCTTTCCTTGTGTGGAATTTAGCATGTGCACAAGGTACACGTGGCTTCCCTGGTAGCTCAGCTGGTAAAGAATCCGCCTGCAATGCAGGAGACCTGGGTTCGATCCCTGGGTTGGGAAGATCCCCTGGAGGAGGGAAAGGCTACCCATTCCAGTATTCTGGCCTGGAGAATTCCACAGACTGGGGTCCATGGGGTCGCAAAGAGTCTGACATGACTGAGCGACTTTCACTTTCAAGGTACAGGTATCAGGGAGAGGGCTGAAAAGGTCCACCTGTGAGCTGACTGGGCTACTAGATGCCATAGAACTGGGCTTTAGAAATGACTACATTATTCCCAGTTTGGTTCTCAATGATGAAGTCCAGTTAGTCCTATTAGATCCAGCCTCCATGCATTTATGTTCCAAGTAGCTCAGTTTTTCAGAGGAGATTGTGCCACCAGAGGTAAAACTCCAGAAGTACTGCTGGACCCTTATCTAGACAGACTGTGACTTGGGCTTGATATTAGAAGCAACTGGGAATTTTAAATTTATTCTATTAAATTTTAAATCTTAGTTATGGCTAAGCTTTTATTTTTCCTTTGACAAATCTACATTCAATTCAAGGTTTTGTTTTAATCTCTCTCTTTTTAAAATCTTTTTTTGAAGAACAAGAACTATGTTCAAATAACTTTCTAAATAGAAACTCTAATCACGTGTTCTTTGTTTCTCTTGAGGGTGCTCCTTTAAAAATAATGTGACATGGGCATGACCCTTATTGCAAAATCTCTGTCCTCACAGGAATGAAATTGATACTCTGGGATGTCTATTTCAGAGATGTGTTCCTTTTAAACAGGGCATATTATCTACACTTAGGAACTAAAAAATCCAATGCTTTTCTAATGTTCCCCACCTCTGTCATCAGGTCAGAATTGATATTTCTGCATCTGCTGTCTTAGAGGAATTTCCTCAGCAGAGATTCTGATAATACATTTGCAATAGCTCACAAGCATTTTGAAAGAAGAGACGATATTGTGCTGGCTATGATGCCCAAAATATTTTGGGGAGCCAAAAATGGGACTCCATGGATTCAAAAAGAACCATGCCCCTCTCATTTTACAGGTGAGGATTCTGAATCTCAGATTTAATCAAAATGACACTGACACAAAGCTGAGTTTCTAATTCCTGGTCATATGGCAGCAGCAAAGAATTGTAAAAAGCAGCACTTCTCAAGCTTTAAAGGGTGTAAACACCACCTGCAGATCCTCATTCAGCAGGTTTGGGTAGAGCCTGAGATTCTCCCTTTCCAGCAAACTCCCAAGTGATACTGATGTTGCTGGTCCCTGGCTCACACTTTGAGTAGCAAGCGTGTCAAGAACAGAAGCAAGGGTTTAAATTGAAACACTGGTTCAGCTACTGGAAAACTTTGATCAGATTTCTTCCCCTTTCTGAGCCTCAATTCCCCCATTTGTAAAATGGGGACAATAGACTCTGCGATGCAGGGTTAAAGTTCAGTGACAACATTTATGCATTTAAACAAGGCTTCCTATCACATAAGAAAATCCTCTTAGTTCAGTGCATGTTCTGTAGGCCACCCCCATCACTTGCCTTCAGCCAGGCCAGGACAACCAAACCAGTCTAACTGGCTTTTCCCCCACAAATAATAGGTGCAGTTGACCCATGGATTTACTTTGATAGCTGGAGAAATACAGAGACTGTGGGCTCTATGTTTAACCTTAACCAAGCTGCTACCTCAGTTTTCACCCTGTGTAAGGGCTTCTCAGAAAGCCATTCATTTGCCCCTGAGAACGTTATCTCATGATACTATAGAGATAGGCATCTTGAAAACACTGGCTATCAAAATGTTGGAGTGAGTGCCACCCAGAGGTTTGTCCTCCAACTCCCTTTTGGACTGCTATTTAAATAAAGAGCCTTAAATAAAGGCTCTTTCAGAGCCTTTAAGATGGATCGTCTCCAAGAAATGAATTCTCTCACCTTGAGAAAACACAAGAGATAAGAGTCTTCCAGTTCTGGAGAACACTCTCCTTTTCTCATCACCACCTGCCCCCACACCCCAGAATTATCTTTTGTAATTGATCATTATTGAGCCATCTGGATATGTCCAGGACATAACTAGGTGCTCTAGGGTATTCCAGAAGAGAAAGCAAGTTCTCTGTCCTAATGAACTTATCACCTTACTGGCTTATATGCTTTCATATAAACATATAACTTACCATCTTTGGCTTTATATGCTTTAAGGCAACATACAATCACAAACCACAATAGTTTTGATTGTATCTACAGGTGCTGAGGGGGATGCAAGGGGGAAAAATCAGAATGGGCAGTGTTAGTTAAGACTGGGATTTCAGAGCCAAGTGATTTTTGAGTTCCCACCCATCACCTTTCCAAAGATATTCTCACCATTCAGAGGCACTTACCCTGGAGAAAGCCATTTAGACTAATCACATAATGCTGCCAAGTGTCAGGTTCAGAAACGTTGAAGTTGAAGTTAAGGCTATGGGCGAAGGGTCTGATCATAACTCCTGGCAATGAAAACAAGTCTTGGATATATTAACCCGTTCTTGGGATAATTTTTTGTATCGATTCCCATGAAACCATTCCCCCCAACCCCCTCCCAGGCAATCAAAATGAAAAGGACCATAATCTGCCAAGTACCATTTTACTTTTACTCCTAATAATTGAATCCCTAAGTCATTACCGGGAAGAGCCAAAGTTAATTGAGGCCAAACATGCCGTGCAAGCAGATTTCTGTCCAGGGTGTTCGGACAGCTCAGGGTATTTGGGCACTCACCAGGAGGCTTCACCCTCTCAGTGAAGGTCGGCATGTAAGGACTGATGGTCAGAAATAGCGTGTACATGCAAAGGGTGATCACAGCAGCCAGGGAGGCATAGAAGAAGAAGTAAATGACTAAGATCAGGCCTGCAGAAAAATCAGAGAGGAGGGGGGGTCAGTGCTGGCCAATAAGCCCTGCATTTGCCTTTGAACTCACGAATCAGAACCAGTGCTAACACGTGACATGGCTTTTTTGTAATTCCCCAGATTCAGTATGTCCTTGCTTATTCAGATTTCACCGATTTGAAATTGGTGAGAATTGCGTCAGAGGTCTGACTGCAGTTTTACCTTTACAGCATCTCCGATGGAAGGGCTTGCTGAGCAAATGATGACCATGAACGAGATTACAGGGGAACAGAGTTTGAAGTACTGCAGAAGGCAAATTGCTTGGGAGTCCTCTGGGCTATGGGCGATATCCTATGTACAAATCATTCTCTGCTATTCATTAAAGCAGGTGTCCTAAAGAGTTCTAGTCACTTGGTTCCAGTGATTATATATATTTGCAAGTGACGAAAACAGCATTTCTTTTCACATAGCCCATAATTCAAACTTTTGCTTCATTTCCACTGGACTTGCCTTTAATGAAGGCAAAGCAAGGTTTCACTTTATGTACTTCAAATCTTATTCATGTTTGGCAAAATTTTAAGTGACTCTGATTTCAAAAAGAACACTAACACAGGATGGGGAAGGAAGGAGGGGGCAGCTGTACTTATTGATAGCTGCCACCTGTGAGCTCTAACTGTGCACTTGGCAAGTTATAGAACCTTTGGGCACCCCCGATTCCTTGCAGATAAAACAGTGATAAGTTTAGCACTTCCCTCGTATTCTGATCTGTGTCCCTAACAATATTTGAAATTCAGCCTTTCCTTCCATCCTGTGCTGATGCTACCATTTCCTAGCTGTTGGATGTTAGACATGCTATTTACCTCTCTGGGCCTCAATTTCCTCATCTGTAAAAAGAGGATAATAATAGTACTGACTTCTTAACACTGAATGATGCATATAAATAGCATAGCACAGGGCCTGGCAGACACTCAGTGCTCTATATATGACACTCTTCATCACTGTTAATATTATTATTGCCATAGTTTCCAGAGGCACAGTTGTGTGAATTCTCCCTCTGTGGGCTGGATCAGGACCAGGTTTGCCCCGGGATTAGGCAGCACAGAATGAGTGAATAAGCATGCCCCTCTTTGGGGCTGTCTCAGAAAATAGCATCTAACTCTTCTCACAGCAGTGACATGATGTCAGAACTATGGATTTGAACCATATCATGAGCTGGAAACTGGAACAAACTACCTAACTCTGCTGTACCCCAAACCAAATCCAAATGTCAATTTTTAAATTGAACCATGAACCAGATAAAATTGACGGCCCCCAAAAGGAGTCAGGAAAAGGAGAAAAAAGTTCCTTAGGAATTTAACTGGAGGTGAACCTTTATGTTTTCTAAGATGCACTAAAACAGAACTGGAATACGAACACCTCACTTCAGCTGGAGTCCCCGGAGAAGAAACAGCAGCACCTTGTGTGCCTGTGGTATTTGGCTGGTGCCCACTGGCTGGCCTCATGGGATGTGCCCTCTGCCTCCTCCTCCATTCTCCATTGCTCTACCCCTGTCCTCATCCTGGCAACCCATCCACAGCAGGAAACATCCTGGGGGACCAGAAGGCTCAGTTTCATGGATGAAAGGAAAGCAATAGAAGACAGGTACATTCCCCTGGAGACATCTTCCTTCTTGCCCAGGATGTGTGGCTGGGAAGCTGTAGATGGGAGAATGGCACTAGCAATGTGTCCCCTCGGCTTTGCCCAGGAGTCTGTGCCCTGGAGCCTGTGATAGGCTGTCTCAGCTACACTGCACCACCCCCACCCCCAGCAAAACCAAGCACTGTACCCACCCGAACCCATTGATCCCTCCAACCTTTTCTGCTCCAAATATCCAAATTTTACTTGGGCTGCTCCTCTAGGTAATCCAGTGTTCGCCCCTGAATGCCCCACCCAAGCTTGGATAGATGATTATATCTTGAATAGACAAGATACCTGCAATCCCAACTCTTCAGTCCTTCCACTAAAATACCCCATCAGGTCCTGAGGCCCTTACCCATCAGGGCCTTGCTCACTGCTAGAGTCCATGAAGACAGTGTGGTGTTCCGGCAAGAGAAGGAACTCCAGTGTTCATCCAACCTGGGTTTGAATCCCAGTCCTACCACTTATTAACTGTCACTTTAGGTAAGTTACTTACTCTCTCTAAGCCTCAGTTTCTGCATCTGTAAAATGGGGACAATAATATTACTACCTCATAGACTTCTGGTCAGTACCCAATAAAATAACATATAGCTCCTATCAATAGAAGTTGCCCACCTATAAGAGGAAAAGCCCAGAATATAATAACAGGCTGGGTAAATATGTCTGTCCTGTTGGCGTCCAGGCTGGACAGGGTTAGTAAGTGCTTAATTGGCACCTAGTTCTCAAGCAAGAGGACAGCAAGGCATGTGGTGGCCTGGGCATTAACATCACTATTTGCCCTTTGCCCAGGGTTAGCCTTCTGAGACCCGCTTCCCAGAGGCCTGGATGTGCAGTGTCCCCACTGCCACATCTCCCCTGGACACTTGAACCTTCCTCCCTTGTCCCCACGTATTGGCTTGTGGATTCTTTTCCGCAGGCACAATTTGGGTCAGCTCATCTGGTTAAGTTCCAATGGATGTTTAAGGGTTAACACAGGGCTTCCTCTCCCAGAACCACACTTGCATTTCACAAGGCCTGTTTTTCCAGTCCTCTTTAGGCAAGCCAGAGACAGCTGTGCCCCTTTTGGAGCCCCAGTGAGTGTCCTGCATTTGTCTGCAGCTTCCAGAATGTTGGAATGTTCCTTGAAAGGTACATTTGTTCCAGTCGAGAGTTGAGAGTTCGAGGGATGGGCAGGGGTGGGGCTGGGAACTGAAGAGGGGTGAAGGGAGGTGGGTGTTGTTTGGAGCCCCACACCTGCTATTCCCAATTCCAGGAAGCGGGTCTGGCCGTTTCACCCTGACTGAGCTGAACTAGAAACATCAGCTACAAAAGAGAGAATTCTCAGTTAAAGGGGCCTTTAGAAGGCATGGACGTCAGCTTCAGCAATGTAGACTCTTGGCACTGGGGGACTCTTATTTCACGCATAGACTTATCTGTTTTTTCTTCCACGGGTTAACTGAGTTCAGACCAGCAGCTGCTCTTTTCCTGGGATGTGCAGAGAGTGTGGCGAGTGTGAATTTTACCACAAGCTAAATCTCCTGAGAAGCATCAGCATTAAGAGTTCAAGAGGTGAGTAGGAGGGACCCTGGGAGAGGAGTGCTGGGGAAGCTGTGAAGTAACAAGTGGTGGCTGCATATGGACTGCAATTCTGCCATGGATCAAGAAATACAGGAGCTTGGGCTTAAATCGCTAGAAATGATCCCTTTAACCCGTTTCTCTCTTAACACCCTGGAGCCGTAGAGCACCCACAACCTGGGGCCAGTGGCAGCCCTAGCTATCCTTCTCTGACATTATGGGGTGAAATGATGAGACTGTACGAACACTTGGTCAGGTTAGCAGGGACCTGAGTCTCGTATCCTAGGAATAGTCTTCTGCGTAATACTTTCGATTTTACCATGTTCATATCTTATCAGAGTCTCAGGCTGCTCCTGTGAGAGAGAAAGGGAGATACTGCTTCTTGTTTAGCAGGTGAGGAAACTGAGGCTCAGAGAGGATAAATGATGAGCCCAAAGTTACAGATAGAAAATGACAGGGCTGGGGCTTCCATAAAATCTGTGCTTTTTCATCTCATTCTTACTGTCTTTCTGCACTACAAAATGCTGTTGAGCCCAGTGGATTTCAGCTACACAATCGTCTGTTCACCCACTTGGAGTTTGTTCTGATGAGATCTGCCCATTATTTCCCTAGGCGTTGATCCGGTTACGTGAAGAGCTAAGAGAAGTTTGCAGACAAGCCCATCCAACGTGTGGTAAAGGAGTCCTGGACGCCAAGCCGAAAGCAAAGGACACCCGACTGGGGCATTGGGACCACTGGGACTTACTCCAACTCTGACCTGTTCGGGCCAGAGATGTCCTTTTCTCCGGATCCCACAGGTATTCATTCACAATCTGCAGTTTCCGCCACCAGGCACTGTCTGTTTCCTGACTGTGACTATCTTCTTCCTCCTTCTCCTCCTCTTCTTTCTCCTCCTCTTCTTCCTCCTCCTCCTCCAAATCAGGTACCACCATCACCCTAGCCTCCTCTTCTGCTTCTTCCTCTTCATCCGCTAAGTAGTTCTGGTTCACTTCATCCTGATCATCCTGAAACAGTGACAACACACAACCCCTTTTTTTGGAAAAGAAAATTTCCCATGGCACATCCCACCAGTCAAAATAAATGAAAAACAACTCAATATTTGGAGATGCTTCAGATGTCCACTTACCCAGAAACATACCTGTTGTTACAAGAGGCAGATTTCTTTCTCTCTGTTCTCTTGCAGGAAATATTCTTTCTATGACCCATTTTGACCCAATATTCTTTCCATAGAGGTGCAAGTGTTATTCTCAGCTGCAGGCATTTGGGCTGTTCCCCTAGGACTGTTCATGTCATTACTCTGTCCTGGGGCCATGGCTTCCCGTTAACTTTGGCCTGTCAGGGCAGACTGAGCTCAACACTGGAGGATGGAGGAGTTTTAGACACTTGTGTCTGTGATGCTACATTCTCAGTCCACGGCAGCTTTGTCCTAACACTCTGGATGCTTTCAGCTGCTCACCCTCACCATCCTAAGTTGTGGCTAAAAATAGCTTGGAATAGACATCAGGAGGAAAAGCCAGCTGCTGTACCCCTCCTCAAAACTTAGACTGTCTTCCTCACAGAAAAAAAGAGATTAGGGGTGCAGTTTTTGCTCCTTCTCTGACTATTGCCCACGCTGGAACCTTGCCTGCCAGAAGCAGGTTGGACAGACCACCTGAGGGCTGGGACAGCAACTGATATTTCCTTCGTCTTCCCCACCCCCAAGCCCGTACCCTTGGCAGAAATCTGGGCACGTAGGAAATGCTCAGCACATATTTGTTGATTGACTGATTGCAGCCATTACTTGAGATCTGAAACTGTAATCTTCTCCAAGTGGTTCTAAGAAAATTAAACAAAAAAGAGAAAAACCCAGACTTCACCAAATGGTATTTCAAATGCCTCCCAGCCACAGGCTGGCGAGTTGGATCTCTGCTCTTTGTGGGTCTGCCAAGGCTCATTGCAGCAGCAGAAAATGAGGCCACCCTCCCTTCTCTGTGCTGTCCAAATCTGAAGAGCGGCAGGGCCTGTGCACCTGTTGGGGGGATGTGTCCAATGATAGAGGCCAGGGGCTCCATGCCGCCCTCTCCCTGCCTGATTCCTCAAAGGCCATTTAGAGGACACTCAGCTGAAAGGGCTGACATGGGGGGCGGGGTGGGCCAGAGAGCTGGATTGTTCAGGATCCGTAAAAGTGATGCAGAATGACAAGGCTCTACTCTCAGCATTCAGTCTGCCCAGTGCTGTCTAGCTCTTGATTACAAGCACTCTTGAATTGCTCTCGAATTTGTTCAAAGGTACAGTCTTATGTCACGCGTGTATCAGACCTGACGGGGACCTTGAAGATTCACTTGTCCACGTGAGGCCCAGAGAGGCAACAGGATGTAGCCAGAATCACGCAGCTAGTTCAACGATAGAACAGACTCCGAACCCATGTCTCGCAATATCCCTGACGATGTTTCTCCCCTACCACTCTGAGCACAAGAGCTGAGAGGTGGTTGAGCAGACTGACAGAGCACAGCAATGTGTTAGATTCTGTGTTCCCAAGAGGCTGAAGGTGCTCACAACTGGAGATCTCTAACTCTGACAAGGACTCACGGGGTAAGGCTTAGGAAAATAAACCTCCATCACTCAATGTTGAACAGATTAATACATGTTCTTAAATCTCTTTCACTTGTGTGTGAACATAGGTACCCATTTGACCTCCAGAATTACATTCTGAGCACCTGGGGTGGAGGTGGGTGGGACGGGGCCATAGTTTCTAACTCTTTGATGGCCCTCCACAGCTTGGAGCCTGCAGCTAGGTAACCAGTGGGCACGGAACAAACATCAGTGATAACTGCCTGGCTGAAAACTCCTGAACCATGCCCTCGCCTAGGCGCTCATCCAGACTGTAGTGGGTAGTCAGTCATCCTGGCCTCCAGAGAATCTGATGTAACTGAAAATCTTGGAGAATTTGAAGTATAACATTTCAAGGTGAAGGAGTTTCTATTCCCTTTATATTTTCGGGAAAATCTCCTTTCCTCTCCTAGTCGCCTGTTTTGCCTGCCCTCCACCCCTGCTCCACAGAGGAGGCAGCTGGCTTTGGCCTCTGCCTGATCTTATTTGTAGATATGAGCTCTCACGATAATCCCATTAAAGATGGCTTGTCATTAAAGCTTTACCCTCCCGGGAAGAATTAACCTTCTCAGAGCTAATTTCCCCACAGCTCTCACACTGCCTGGGCTTCAGGAACTGCAAATATCTTTCCCCCTTGCCCCAGCTTCCAGGTATAGAACCTCACACTGTACAAGAGGGGCACTTTAGGGGGAGCTCAGTGTTTCATGGAACCCAGTAGGGAATCCTTTTGTAATGAGAGGGCCTGTTTTTGTCTGTTTCCTAAAGTGGCACTGACCTCCTGTGATAGTGTGTGTGAGTGTGCAGAGATGGAAGAGTGGGTGTGTGCTGGGGCCGTGGTGTTGCCCTAAAAGGAAAGAGTCTGAAGGGCAGAACATGGCTCCATTTTGAGCATTCTAAATATATAAACATATAAACAAATACATAAACAAACAGTATGACCCGGAAGATAAATTTGTGCCCTGCCTTGAGTGACACCCTGTAAACATTCGAATGGTTGATTAGTTTTGAAAGAGACATTAGCACACAATTATTCACTGTATCAAATCCTCTCTTTGTAAACGTGATCAAGTGTTCCCGATAAAGCAAGATCCCCTGATGCATTTAAAATCCAAAACGAGGGACAGATAATTAAACTTGTACACAACACTTTAGCAGCATTATAGAGAAAAGAATCCAAATAAGGAATGATTTTCTATGCCTTACAGACTGTGACTGCTCTGAGAACTGGAAGGGACTTTGGGGAATGTCAAAAGAGAGACTCTACAAACCGTGGCTAGAAAGTTACGAGAAGCCCTCCACAGGTTGGTATGGGGTTAGAATTTGTGTCTTCCTCTGCTGGCTGCTGAGAGTCTCCAGTTAGCTCCTTGGTTGGGGAGTGGCCATTCACCAAGAAAAATGGATTAAGCTTTGTTTCTTCCTGAGGCTCAGATCACAGCCCTCTCTGGGGGAGATTTCAGAATATACTTCCCAGCAAAAAAAAACCCCGGCATGTGGCATATACTCATGATTTCTAGCAAAGTAAATGCAAGGAAACTCTGGGTTCAAAGACAATTTTAATGCACCCTGGAGATAAATGGTGACATTGAAGGTGGGGTGTGTGAGTGTTGGGCAGGGTGGGGTGGCAGGCAGGAAGGCCATGGGTGCTGGAGGGTTAGGGAGTTGCATGCTGCAAATATGAAAGAGCATAGGATGAGAAGTGAGGAAACCTGCATTCTCACTTCGGCTTCTCCAGTAAATGGCCAGTACCTCCCGTGCCCTGAGCCACAGCAGTCTCCTTTATGTGATGAGGGATTCTAGAGAAACGATGTCTAGGACTGCTCCCAGGCTCTATCTAGTATTCCAGGGTTTTAGCTATAGCTTGGAATTTCAGCTTTAGAAAAAGAGTAGCTGGGTTCCTCAGAAGCTCCCACCCAAAGGGACTGAGACAACTGGGTAGGCAAATGCCTTTCATTTCCTCTTTCCCTTCCCTTCTCTCTTAGCTCCATTTCTTGCTATTGGAGTGAAACCTCTACTCCCAGACTCCAAAGGTCTGTTCAAATTCTAGACTCCCACAAAAACATTGTAGAAGACACCCTCATTCTCTGGCATCTCCCCTGGCCCTTATCTTTGTTGCACAGGAGGAGGGCTTCCTCCTTCAGTCTAGCCATTCAGGGTGCAATGGGGTCTCAGGAGTCACTGCTCATGCTTGAAACCCTGGGCTTCCTTAAACTTCACTGTTCCTGCCCATCCTAAAGAGAAGCAGCCGTGAGTCATGACCTACACACCCCCCACCCAGCCCATTCTGAAGGGACAGCAAAAAATATTCTGCTTCCCAGGACTCACAAGTCTGTAGCGATAACCGTAAGGCAAGGCCGGGGCCCTTCTGGACCGGAGCTGCCTTCTCATGGCTGTGCAGTGGGCAGAGGCGCGGCAGAGGCAGACGAGTGGGGGAGAGCTCCGGAGCTGCTGCTGGTACAGGAGACACTGGTTGCTGGGGCTACTTGGCGCCTAGTAAAAGTGAACCCTCCTGGCATGAGCCCTTCCCCAAAATAATCTAACATGCCCCTCTCTCATTGGTTGGCCCCTTCTCTGAATCAAAGGAAAGCCCTTATGGAAAAGCAAGCTCATCATTACAGGGAGGGGGAGATATTCTGGGTCACAAGGATGAGCGACTCACCCCCCCCCCCGCCCCCGCAGCTTCACGTCTTCCCTCTCCCTGCCCTTCTCTAGCGCCTGAGCTACTATGGGCCCAATGGCAGTCTTCAGTTGTGTCCTTCTCAGTTGAGAGCTGGATATCAGTGCATGCAGTGGGTGGGGCCTGGGTGGGAGTTGGGGGTGAGGGGAGTTGGCCAAGAATAACTTTCTTTTTTCATAAGGCTGATCTCATGCAAAAGGATCTAAGGTGTCAGGAAAGATTCCCTTTGCTCTCCCCACCTCTCCCGCCCCACACTAAGCCACCTATAATATTCCTTATTTGTGTCAATCAACCAGCCCCTTAAATATGGATTATGCATTTTAGAGGCCAGGCTCCTGCTTGGCCCCTCCCCCCCACCAAAGAGGGCCTTGGATATAAAGAAACCTTTTTTCTCTCCCGCATGTCAGAATGGCCCCATCAGCACTGCCCCTCACACACACACCCCTCGGAATCCTGGCCAAATTTCTGTAGTGGTTGAGATCTATATTTATCCCTTAGCATCAGGGCAGGGAACAAGCCAGAACTTTGCAGTGTCGGTTTCCCAGACATATATAACTCCTGAAGCCAATGTGGGATCCACCAAAAGAAAAATTATTAGAAACAGCCAAGAACATTGTATAGCAGTTTTTGTCTGTTTGGTTCACCCCATTGGAGCCTGGGTAGTTGAAAGGCCTAGGAGGAATATATGATCCTTCACAAATCCCCTCCCCCTCCCATCACACCCAGGTGACTGAGAATGTTGCAGGCATTGAGATTCTGGGCACATTGATAACCAGGAAAATTAGCCCAACCACTTAGAAACTTCGATTTATTCATAATGCCAAACCTAGGCTGTTCTGATGAAGACAGCTTCAATAGTGGCTAATTTAAAATAAAGACTCCATTTACTAGAACGTTACTACTCAGGATTCTTCTTTAACAGAGTCTCCTCTGATACCCTCACTTGACGAGAAAGAGAACACTGACAAAGAAAAGAGAAACTCATTCCTCTTTTGGGACTTCAATGAAAGCAAAATATATTCCAGGGGTTACCCTGGACATTGCGCTTTACCTCTTATGCTTTCTCCACTTGAACTTTGTATGTGATTCCTGATGTTAAGTATATGAGAAACTTGAAGCTCTTGGAAGCCTTAAAAACCAAACAAAGGATAGATACATTGGTCTTGTCTTACTAAGGCAGAAAAAAAGTGTACAGTTATGTTAGCAAGATTTAAAAAATCAGGAGTAGGGAGTAGCATTATTCACGGTAGCCAAGGTACGGAAAAAGCCTGAGTGCCCTGTCAACAGATGAATGGACGAGGAAGGTGTGATGTATATACATATATATGATGGAATATTTCTCAGCCGTGAGAAAGAAGGAAATTCTGCCATTAATAACAGCATGGACGGACCTTGAGGGCATTGTGCCAAGTGAAATAAGTCAGACTGAGAAAGACAAATACTGTATGATCTCACTTATATGTGGAATCAAAAAATGCCAAATTCATAGAAATCGACAGTAGAATGATAGTTACCTGAGGCTAGGGAGACATGGGGGAATTGGGGAGATGTTGGTCAAAGGGTATAAACTTCTAGTTTTGAAATGAATAAGCTCTGGAAATCTAATGTGTGGCCTGGTAATTGCGGTTAATAGTACTGAGTTATATACTTGAAAGCTGCATCATAAAAAAGAAATAGTAATTATGTGATGTGCTAGAGGTATTAGCTTGCCCTATGGTGGTAATCATCTTGCAATATATATGTGTATCATGGATAAAATCACATTGTACACCTTAAACTTACGTAATGTTGTACGTCAGTTATATCTGAATAAAGCTGAGAGGAAAAAAAACCCACAGTAGGAGACAAAAAGGGGTTTGGATTAATGTGAACTCAGGTAACAAAATGTTCCATTCTCCAGAATCTCTCATTCCCTAGCATTCTGGGTGATTTGGGGTTTGCCATATACTTAAGATACTTGCAATGTACTTAGCCCAGGCTGCCTTCTGGAATGCCAGCTGTTGGGTGGGGTACAATAACAAAATCCCATAGGATCTCAAAGACAGAAATCTGTCTGAGCTCACACTCAGAAGACTAAAGGAGAAACCATTCCTGCCAATTTTGGGGAAAAAAGCAATCTGCTTAACAGGACAGCAGACTGGAGCCAGAAGTGACCAGTGGAGCTGCAGATGAAGCAGTGGCTACAGAGGCGAGAGAGGAGGGAGAAGGGAGAGGCTTTGAATTTGATACCGAGTTCAGAGGCAGATGATTCAAGTCAGTCCTTGCGCACAGATGTTAGCAGCTGCTTCTGTAAGCCCTTTTCCCTGCTTGCCTGCCTCAATCAAACCACATGGTTGCTGACGGGGAACAGAAACAATCTTATGGACCTGGTCCTCCTGTTCCCAGGAAGGAAGAGAAGGTAGCGCTTTTGAGAGCTTGTTTCCTTTTGCCACGGGAGAGGCTAGTTTCTGGCATCTGTTCTTGTGAGCTATTTACACAGTTGGGTGGGGTTGGGGGGTGGGGTGTGTCCCTGCCTGGAGTTTGGCTAAGTCCTCGGGGAGACTCTAGAAGGTCATGTGCAGTGGTATTATGAGTACTGCCTAGAACCCCAGTCTCTCCCATGACCTTGAGGACTCTGAAGTCACGGGTGAGGGAACTCCAGGCTGGCCGAGGAGCTGAGGCTGCCATGAATGCTGCCCAGCATAGGGTGTCAACTTCAAAATTCGTGGAGGAGGGGGAACTCATTTGAGACTGCAAAGATCAGGGAAGGCTTCCCAGAATAGGCGGGGTTTGGGCTGAACCTTGAAGGGCAGTCCTTCAAGCTGGAAAGGCTTTGATGATGCCAGTATGGTCCCGGGTGCCCAAAGTTCCCCCTCCCGAACAGCTAGCCTCTGAGTAGTGGCCAGCAGGCGTGGCCAGCGGGCTCACTGGCTAAGGCCAAAGGGTTTCTTTGACCTGAATGGTCCAGATAATGGCCCCGGATCCTTATTTCGCTGGGTTCCAGGAAGAACCCTTAGCGCATCACATTCCTGAGCAGTTTCCATCTGTCGAGTACAGTTATACAGTGAGAGATGCTTTCATTTCGAGGGACTGAGGGCCCTAAGTTGGTGACTGTATCAGCCTAGACCCCTGGGGGAAAAATGAAGGCTTGGGAAATAGTGAGGTCCTTGTGGAGTTTCAAGCCTATTTCCAGTGGCTAAAAGGCACTAATGAGTATAATGCAGGCAAGAGATGTTGGTTCAAACAAACAACTAATTGGAATTAAGAGAAGAAGTGTGCAGAGGCCCCTAATGAATGGATATGCTAATTGGTCTTCTTTGCTAGCCCCTTGGGCTTTGGCTGTGACATAGACTAGCCTATTAGACGCCTGCTCTGTAATAGCTGCTGAATGCTGGGGCCCTTTATTGCCATGGTAACATTGATGTCGAGAGTCTAGCTGAGCCCCGGATCTCTTAATTTACTACTCAGGCGGCTACAATTCTTTGGGTTTTATTATTCTTCGTGCCCCGGGTGCCAGAGTGGCAGTGAATCATGCTTATTCATCCTCTGCACCGCCCACGGTGTCTTTGAATAAGTCAGGGTGTCTCTTACTGTGGGTGATGAGCAGATTATTAAGTTCGAGCCTATTTCTGCCTTAGCTGCACTAGTGCCTCTCAGAAACCAATGTACCTCTCTAACCACTTGCTTCCTTGCTGTGTCACATGGCTTTTGGCAAGCTGAGTGATGGCACTGCAGTGGGCCCACGGCAGCCCAGCCTCCCAGGAGCTCTGTGCTTGCTTGCCGGGTGGGGTGGGGTGGGGGTGGGGGAAGCAGAGCAATGCAGGTGGGACAGCAGCAGCTGGGAGAGTGATCCTTGCAGACCCACGCCATCCAAAGGGGGCAGTCAGAGGGGGAGGAGGGTCACTGCAGAGAAGATCCTGTCTGGGCACTGTGGTGCTGGAGGTTTCAATCTCTCTAGGGTCGGGGGACAAGCCTGTCTAGAAAAGAAGATCCCTTATTCTGAGTGACTCCAGAGGAAGGGAGCAGCCCCCTAAAGCCAGGAGTTACTAGGAGGATGGATTTCGCTTTATTTTATAAGAGATCATTGTGGGAAGAACAATGCTGGTCACAGGCACCAGCTGCCTCTGAAACTTTCGCATAACTTTATCTGCAGCATTGTTGTTGTTTAGTCCCTCAGTCGTGTCTGACTCTGTAACCCTCCAGGCTCCTCTGCCCATGGGATTCTCCAGGCAAGAATACTGGAGTGGGTTGCCTTTTCCTTCTCCAGGGGGTCTTCCTGACCCAGGAATTGAATCCAGGTCTCCTGCCTTGCAGGCAGGCAGATTCTTTACCTCTCAGCCACAACGGAAGTCCCAACTTGTCACTGGAGCTGCCCAAACTTTGGTCTCTGAGTAAGAGCTGTTCTGATTATTGTGGCCAGGGGGTGAAGTACTACTAGTACTAGGTACTAGGTTTGCTAGATGACCTCTTAGGACTCCTCCAACTATGGAATCTTTTGTGTCTATATATGACGTTGTTTAATTTGTCAGGACATATGCTAAACTTGGATGATACTTTATATGTATGTGTGCTTGCTTTAACAGCACATGTGCTAAAATTGGAATGATATTCTATATGTGTTTGTCTGTGTCTATCTCCAGCCAGAGATGAAACCTTGCAACAGGTGCAGAAATATTTTCCTGACACCCCTGTCACTAAGAAACGGGCAACCTGAAGCTAAAGATAAAGCATTCAAATAACCCCCTCCCCAGTTACAAATGACTCTTACTAGCAGGAGAGAGTCTTGGTTTCTGTGGTTTTGTTTGTTTTCTTTTTTTCATTTCACTGCAGCATTTGACTGGGCATCCTCATGGGAGAATTGGCAGACTAGAGAAAACTGCAGGCTACACAAATTTGGAGCACCTTTACAAGGTTTTTCTTTAATTGTTGTTGTTGTTCCTGTTTATTGGGAATGGAGGGTGTAGGGTGAGAGTGAGAGGTTTTCTTGACCTAACTAGAATCTAAGAGGTAGCATTTTCCCCTGTGACAGGCTGGACAGAGCACTGTAAACCTAAAGGCAGTCAATCAAGTGTGCAAAGCACAGAAAGAGGCTGTTAAGCAACACCGGTCTTTTTCCACCAAAGCCTGCAAGCCTGTTGATTATCAAGCAGCAGCCTTTCCCCACACAAAGGACAATGATATTAATCCAACCTGAACCCACTCTGGATTCAGCAAGCACCAGTCAGAAATCACAGTGGCTCTCAGCTGCCTCTTAAATCAAAATCAAATTCATAAGCAAGAGCTTAAGGTCCCTCCATCAACATCCCTGTTCGGTTACTCACTTGCTGCAAGACCACAGGAATGCCAATTGATCTCGCTGTTCTCCATCTTGAAAGATAGTAAGTCCAATGTCCCTGCTTCCTCATGCTTAGGGATGCTGTGGGCCTAGAACTCTTCAGAGGGAAATGGAAAGAGAATTCTGAAGTCGGTGGGATTCTTGCTCATTAGGGAGTAGAACTGAGTGTTTAAAAGCATATGCTTTTTTAATTGGTACTGGATTTGAATCCAGTTCCCACTTTTTTTTCTACTGTGTTTTAATTTATTAATTGAAGGATAATTGCTTTACAAAACAGTTCCCACTTTTAATAGCTGTGTAACCTTGGGGAAGTTGCCTCACTTCTCTGAGCCTCATTTTTCTCATCTGTAAAGTACCTCATTGGCATAGGATCAAAAGATGTAATTTACATACAGTGCTTGGCTTAGTTCACCCCACTATTGTTATTATTGATAATGATAATACAAATCAAACAGACAAAAATACCTTGTCCATTTTCAAGGACACTTCCTCACAAGGCCAGTGACCTGAGTAAGGGGAGCAAGCTCCTTTGGGTTGTAGGCAGTGCCCTCATCTGGTTTACCAATGTCTCCCAAGCTAGGGATTTGGAGCTAGGCAAGAGGGAGAGGGTCTTTGGAGGTGGAGTGAGAGGTGAAAGGTGAAGGTTGACATGCTAAGCCTGAGGTATTTTGGAGGCAGATCAGGCCTTGGAGGACCCTCATTCACATCAATCACACCATGGAAAACCGTGGTTCAAACTTCAGTGAACTCAAGAATCACCATAAGAGCTCGTGAAAGATGCTTATTCCCGATTACTCCGCAGATTACTTATTAATTGCAAAGGAAACATGTACCTTTTCAAAGAGGAATTCTAGAAGACACCACCTTAAACAAGGGATCAAATTTAGCATCACCAATAACAGAGCAATGGCATATGAACCTCCCGATGTGACACGCTGGGAAGTAAACAACATTACTCCTGTAGTATTCTTGCCAGAGATGTTTAATACGAATCTAATCATGATGAAACAATCAGACAAATCCAGACAGTAAACAAGACAGCCAACCTGGACTCTTTAAAAATATCAGTATCATTAAGGGAAAAAGCCAAATGTACTGTTCTCGAATCTAGATTAGTAGAAACTGAAAAGACAGTAAAACGAACTCCATGATTCTTGATTGAATTACAAATAGCTAGGATGTTTGGGAGCTAATTTGAGAAATTTTGATATGAGTCAATATTGAATAATGCTATTTTGTCAATGTTACATTTCTTGGATGTGATAATGGTATTATTATTTTGCAAGGGAATGAGAGAATGCTCTTGTTCATAACAGATACATGCTTAAATTAGATGCAATTTTAGATGCAAAACTTTAGATGCAAAGTGGCATGATACTTGCAAGTAAATTTCAAATGTTGTAGCCGAATACATACAAATACATACATGTTTTTATGTGTGTATATGTGTCTATATAGAGAGAGCATATGTGCAAATCTAAAATGTTACTGTCCTGGTTAATTTCCAGGAAGGATATACTGCTATTCATCATAGTTTACTTTCAGATTTTTCCAAATAAAAAGTTGGGGACAAAACATAAACCCTTGCCTACAATTCCATCCTTCCCAGATATGCCTTGTCATATCCCCAACGTCCCTTGAACCCAAGTTCTTAGATGCCTAGTATCCTCTACCCCATAACACCAGGAGATAGTTGAAGTTAAGGAGACATGAAATCAGGGAAAGCATCACGAAGGCAGCTACACCTGAGCTTGGCCTCCAGGATTGGAGCAGGATTTTGCTAAACAGAGAGAGCAGGAGAAGAACTTTCCAGAAGGAGATGATTACTTGAATGAAGCTTGAAGAATATAGAACAGAGGTCCTCAACTTTAGCGGACCCAGAGTTATATGAAGAGCTTTTACCTATGCAGACTCTCTGATCCCAACTCCAAAATTCTCATTCTGTAAGATTGAAATAGAGCCCATAAATTTGAAGTTCTAAAACACTAAGATGGGTCTCCTGCAGGGGTCTGAGGACCATGATGTGGGAAAGACTGGCACAGGCAGCTGCCTATTCCACACGCACACACAGAACTGGCCCTGTCTCTCTTGTGTTCAGTCAAATCTCTCATAGGTGGATTGTCACCAAGGGTGATGTAAACCTTCAGAGGAAGTCCTCTTTACTAGACCTGTCAGTCATGGTGCCTGCCGTGTCCACTACTGTGCTCACTGCCTACTGGTCAGGAAAGCAAATCCAGCTAGTTGTGGCCTGGGGTGACCTTGACTGTAGCAGGAATGGCCCCACAATTTGGTGACAGATAAGCGTGTATGTGCATGCTAAGTGGCTTCAGTCGTGTCCAACTCTTTGAGACTCTGGATTGTAGCCCGCTGGGCTCCTCTGTTCATGGGATTCTCCAGGCAAGAATACTGGAGTGGGTAGCCATGACCTCCTCCAGGGGATCTTCCCGATCCAGGGATCGAACTCACACCTCTTATGTCTCCTGCATTTGCAGGCAGGTTCTTTACTATTAGTGCCACCTGGGTAGCCAGGCACTGCTGCTGCTGCTGCTGCTGCTAAGTCAATTCAGTCGTGTCCAACTCTGTGCGACCCCATAGATGGCAGCCCACCAGGCTCCTCCATCCATGGGATTTTTCCAGGCAAGAGTACTGGAGTGGGGTGCCATTGCCTTCTCCGAGCCAGGCACTGTTCTGTTCAATAGGATTGACAGTAACAAGCTAAGGCAGTCAGACCCAGCAAACCTGTGACACTGTTCCTATAGACTACGGAGGGAGAATTTCCCAGTCCCTGGCAAGAGGAGACTAGAACAGACTTCCAGAGGGAATCAGGGACATTGTATAATAACATGATGCTGATAACTAAGCCACTTTGGAATCTAGTAGTTCTCTATGCTGTGTGTATCGTCACCATAATCTTTTCTCAAGGTCCCCCAAGTAGACCTCTGTTATCTAAGATAAAAGAAGTAAATTAATGTTTCTTCTCTGAGGTTTCCAGTTCTTGGAGAATTGCTAATGCCCACGCTAGCAAGAAGGAAACTGTCTCTACGGCATGTTGCTGTTCACCTGAGGAGACTGCAGGACTGAAATAAACAAATTGTTTCCTTGTCTCTGGCCTCTTTCAACAGACCTACAACTCAAGAAGAGAAACCCTGAGCCCACGTGCTGGAGACTCTCCTTATCTTACAGATGCCTGCATCCCAAATGCCTCCCTTTCTTGTCCCCAGTCGTCCATGCTTGGTTCAGGATGGTGGCAACTCAGCATCAGGCAAGGTGAGAACAATGTCCCACAGCACAAGGGTCGATTTACAACAAGTTGTCCTGGAAAGCTTAGAGCGGAAGGTAGGGCTGTATTCTTTCGTGATCCGATGTGGGGCCACCTTAGGAATGGTTGCTTAACCCATGTCACAGAAATGTTATCTCTGTTCAGCATCGAATGATTGTGTAGCCATGAAAACTTACCATCTGCCGTTTGTTCCTCCACGAGGTTTTGATCGATGATTTCCAAGGAATGATCCAAAGCAACTGTAAAGCAACAGGGTATGTATGGTCCCAGGACTGACCACACACACACTCATTCCAGCCCCAGGACAGGATTCAGGATCGCCAGAAAATATACCGCTAAACCTGCTGCAGTTGTTATTGCACACAAATTACGTATGAGCTAAAAAGCATTTCTGCCACCATTTACCAATTTGCCCCTGTAGATATGAACACACTATGAAAAGCAAACTTTCAAAGTTGACCCGAAAGCTAAAAGTAAAAGTCAACCATAAGTTTTATCAGAGCCTGCTGATTTGCAATTTCATATCCATTGACCTAGACATCGTTGTAACGGTGAAATGAAAAGCACACATTATATTCTGATCTTTTATTATCTTTTCTTTGAAAAGAAGGACCTTTCTACCCTGATGCCACGAATCACAAAATAAAAGGTTGGAGGAATAGCAATTTTTGGATGTATTGCCACACCTAATTCGCAAACCCAGTAAGTTACTTTAGAAATCAGCAAGCACCTTAACCTTAGACTTAAAAAAAAAAACATTTTTTTGAAGACCTGTGTATTTGTGGTTGCACCCACTCGCAATTTAACTGTGAGCCACTTATTCACCTCTTCTTCCATCTTATGCTTCATTTATAGACAAAAGGCATTCCATTAAAAGGGTGTAGAACAAAATGGCAAGTGTATAAAACGCGAGAAACAATTTCTCTCGCTGGTGTCTTAGCCGTCTGTGGTGATGATGGCTCAGAGTTAGCCAATCCCCACTTTGCTCTCAGTTCTGCCCATTAGTGAACTGAAATCCTATCTCCGCCAGGTCTCTGCTGGGGAACAATCACTAACGACTTGGCCGTTATCAGGAATGCAAAGTGGAAAGAACGTAAAATGTGGTGGGAAGTGGCACCAATAAATCTAACGAAAGTCCATGTTGGTGTAGTTACATTTCTCTTGAGCCTCACTAATGATCAGGCTCTTCCATCTGCAGCCTTATCTTTGGCTCACGAGGGGTATCTCTCTTCAGCCTTGAGCCCGCCCCCCGCTTATCTAACCAGCTTTGGAAAGCTTAAAGCTGACCCAACAGCGCTGGGCAAGAGCCTGGGTGGGACAGATGATAGGGGGACTGAAGGAAGGAATGAATACAAATTTCCAAGGCTCATTTCTGTTTAGGGACCACTCAGCCAGCAGCCCTTCTTGGGGAAATTGCAAGCTGGAAGAGCGATTAAGCGTGTATTTCTGTGCCATCCAAGACCCTTACAGATGAAACATTCTCTCCACAGTTACTCTTCATGCCTGTCTCCTACTTGGTCTGTGCTTTGAAATGTAATTAAAATCCGACTGTTATAAAAGTATAGTGATTAGGGACATCCCTGTGTTGGTCCAAGTGGTTAAGAAATCACCTTGCATGCCAGCGGGAAAACAGGTTTGATTCCTCTGTCAAGGGAACTTTAAGATACCTGACATACTGTGTAAGCTGGGCACCACGACTAGCGAGCCGCTTTACCCACAACAAAATATCCCACTATGGCCACAACTAAGATCAGTACATAAGTCCTATAAATTAACAAATAAAAAAAAATTTAAAGTATCGTTGGATTAAAAAGCTGTTCATCAGACTAGCGCTGGCTTTGCTAGATACCAAGCTCTTTTCCCTGTCGTAGCTGCAACCTTAAACAAACTGACTGACCTCCCTAAACCTTCAGTTTCCTAGCTGTGGAAAATGGGGGACATCAGAGTGGGCCGTCTTGCAGGATTTTTAGGATTTAGCCAGGAATGCTACAGTCAAAAGACGAACTTTGTCCACGGACTTAGCACACAGCAAGTACTCAGTAAAATAGGGGTTATTGTTCTAGCGATTATCATCACTTTTTATAAAAGACATTAACTTTTGAGCACGCTCTAACCGTTGGATTCTGGAGGCTGGGAAATCTATTCATTCTTTTGCTCTATGTCAGAAGATGTTTCAAATTCTATCTTATCTTGCCCTTCCAATATGCTTCACAGTTTCCATTTTTCAGGAAGGAATTCATTGAATAGTCTGTTGCTTATGATTACCCTGGGCCATTTTGTCGGAGATTGAAAGGAAGTCACAGCAGCTTCTTACAAGTCGAAAAATAAGGTCCTTTTACTGAGTGGTCATCAGGTTTCCACCAGATATTTCCACTGAATTGTCTCCCTGATCCCTCCCAACGGCAACCTTTTGCCTTAAGACAGGAAGCAAAGCCAAAAGACACTCCTGCTGACACTCTCAAAATAAACTCTCTGATGGCAGATGGACCGGAAGAGCTGCGGCCTGGAAGCCCTTCAGGAATTGATCTGGAAAATCCAGGGCAGCCAGCTTACTTACCCACGTTACCCTCCCTTTCCTTCCATTCCATTTCTTATGTCCACTCCCAACTCATATCCATTTTCTTTCTAATCACTGCAGTACTATTTGCGGTCCCACACAATACATCAAGGTGACATGGCCCCTTGACCTGCTACAAATACAAAGCCTAGTGAGGAGAGAGTCTGTGAGGCCGAAATGACCACAGTGAGATAGAACAAGCGTGCTCAGGAAGGCTGAGGAATAATTCATTTGTATTGTTCTTTGACTCTGCTTATTCTTAGAAACTATTGTGCGTCTTAGCTATGTCTTTTAACCACTCTGCGCTTTCCAGTTTCCTCCTCTATTAAATTGCGGAATCACAATGATCTCGACCACACAGGCTGCTGTGGGAGAAATTGAGAACAAAGGCATGTATGTAGCTGTGACCTTGCATCAGGGAGGCTGCTAAATACCACGCGTCGCTTCCAGATCTCCACAGAGGAGGAGAGAAATGTGGGCAAAGGACAGGCAGAGTTCCAGGGTGGGACACTAAATCACCTTGATGTTCTGGCTGGATAGAATTCACTCATCTGGAGATGATGGCACTAACTTTGCCAGTGCGCATAAAACTACTTTAATTATGAAAACGCATTTGCAACTTAATAGAAAGCAATTTGCCCTCCATGTTGATATTGAGCCCCATTTGCTAGACAGGCAAAATGGAGGCTCTAGAGGAGAATGTGTCTGGGGCTTGTCGCCCGTCTGACAGCAAAGTTCAGCGCAAAACCCAGGAGTCAGCCCTAGATCCCCTGACTAACAGCATGGTGTTCCTTCCAGCACCACTTTGCTGGCATTTGCGGGCGCTGTTGAGCAGAACAGTGACCATTTGCCACTGGCCACTCCCTTCGGGAAGATGGCTTCTCTGCAGGAGGGAGTTGAGCAGATCCCTATTTAGAGGAAGAGCTGAGGCAGTGTAAAGCCAAAGTGAAGGAAAAATTCAACCAGGAATTTCCTGCCAAATAGGCAGCGGCCTCTATATCAAGCTGTTTGCTCCCCAGAGGCCTCAGAGAGGTTTCTAAGCTCTATATGATCCTCCCTCGAGAGAACACCGAATCGTGGAATGTTCAGACTTTGGGACCATCCATCTCGACTCCCCACTACCGTGAAACAAATTAAACAGCTTGCTGTTTGGCTGCTCTACCAAATTGTAGGGGGAAAAAAGAGACAAATCATTAGAAATACAGCATCTTCCAGGGCTCTTTTTAGACTGCACCCATGCTTACTTCCCATCCTGGAGATGAATGCCTCAAAAAAGATTAATTCATTTGATAAAGTTTTTCATTGCACGAAGCGTATTCCCCGCAGGCTTCAGGTACTAGACCTTGTGATCTTGGTGAGGCCCAGGAAATGAGTGGGTGAGACGATCCAAAGACCAACTGAGATAGCCTCAAAGGAATTATTAATTAATAATTGGATCTACATATCCCATTCTGTAATCCTTGAAATCAACAAGCTCTTAAAACCAACGAAGGCTTTTTTGAACTAACTTGGCAAAACTGACTCAAACTGCTGTGAGGTATGTATATAATGTACTATCATAGCGAAAACACTCAGCTTACTGTAGAAAGGATTGAAGATTTGTCTTGATTACCTGGGATTATCAAGACTCCACTCGGGATAGTAAGATAATATTGGGTTGGCCAAAAAGTTCAATTCAGGCTTTTTCTGAAGCTATGTAATAAACCACAAATGAACTTTCAGCCAACCCAATATCTATGCATAGATGGCACTGTATTATCTTTCTTAAAAATACCAAAAAAAATAAAATAAATTTGCCAACACAAGCTGGCCCAAGGGATATAATGATTGTTTGATGTGTATAAACTAAAAGCTTAAAATGAGACATACTAGCCCAAACATCCAACAAACAGAATCCGTGACTATTTCCAAACAAATTATGAAGCACGAAAGAACTCTCTAAGGAGGCGTGTTCAAAGATGGTCAGACATCAAACTGGTGGATCCAGCGCTAAGAAAAATGTCCAGCTGCTCTTAAGATAGGATAGAGAAAAGAACGTTGGATAACAGCAAGAGAGAGCACTGGAGGACTTCCCAGCCCGAAGTAATGTTTCGAGGGGACTGTGAATGGATCAAATTTTGGGAAAAACGTAAACGGTGGTGGGGACCAGGGCTGAGATGGCAGTCTTCAGAGAGGCTTTGGAATTGACAATGCTGAGAGGCATACAGGAAGCTAGTAGTGGAAGGTTAGTGCTTATGAAGCAATATCAAGCACTGCCCAAAAACCTCATCTTTGAAACATGCTTACTAAGCAAGAACTTTATCTTAGGAATGATTCCTACTATTTTAGAAACAGCTTCAAACAAGAGGTAAAAAAAAATTTCTTGCCTCATTCACAGATAAACCACGAAAACTATTTTGTGGCTACAAAACCATCAAAATCCCATCTGTTCTCAGGGCTCCTTGTATTTCACTGAAGCATTCCATAGTTTAGTCAAAATTTTGATTGGATTTCCCAGCCAGTATTCACATGTGAAGCTGAAGCCAATTGGCTTAGAGAAGGTTCTGGGCTATTGATGGTTTTGAATGATCCCTGCTGTCTCTTCCTCCTACTCCCCATTGGAACTCAGATATAATTTTCAGTAACTGAGCCTCCCCTTCCCCATGCCTGGGAAAGAGTTGACAGAAACTCCTCGGTTTCTTTTCCTTAAAAGAAAAACCCAGGGTGGATGTGGAGCCCTAGCAGTACCAGGGAGTGCAGGTAGGGGAAGAGAGGATGTTGGCATGAAAAGACTTTTAGGCTGATCAGGTTGGGCCGACTCCATCTTTGGGCCTCTGGTTCTTGCGTGGAAAGCACATTTGGAGGCCTCGTTCTCCTGCGATCTAAGGCTAGAGCCTATAGAGAGTGGCTTTCTCCCTTATCTTTTCCAGCTTCATTACAACGAGGCTCTCGTTTTATTTTATTTCATTATTATTATTATTTTTTTTTTTTTAGTCCTCCTGGCGGGTAGAAAGTTCACGCGAAACTCTTCTAGAATGGACTTATGTCTTGAATATTTGAGGACCAGTAAAAATTCCTAAGCCAGTTTGTCTTTATGGGTCGGTTTTTAATTTTTTTTTTAATGGTACAGTTCAGCCTGTGGAGATGAGCACATCTTTAAGATGTCTGTTTGCACACATGCCTTTAAGATGATGACACCACATTCTGTTTAGGTACAGTAGTTACACCCTATCAGAATGCACCTCATTGTCAAAGGGCATCTCATTTGCGTAAAATAAAGATGCTGCAGGAAAAGTGTCACGTTACTTAGAGTTAATAAATATGATTAGATTTTTCAGAATGCCTGAGATCTCAATATTTGTTAAATGAAGGTTGGTAAGTCATCGTTATAATTTGCCCCCTAATTGGTCTATTTTTAAAATTTTACATTCTCACGTATGCATTTAATCCAGAAATCCTAAAATACCAGAGTTCCAAATAAAACTGACATTTTTTTCCCCAAATCTATTACAATAGTTATTTATATTCAGACTGGCCAACTTGATAGTGCAAGAATCTAAAGATGCCACATTGGCTCATCTTGTTTTATTGCTAAGCATTAGTTTATTTATTGTGTTTTAGTTCTTCAAGTGGCTGCTGATCCACCTGAATTAAGACTTCCCCAGGTGTTTATTAAAATACACGCCAAGGTAGGGAAACCACTGGCTTAGAGTCTATACAATAACTCTCTAATAACCAAACTAATTAGTGAAAGCACCAAGGTCCCAATAAATCTAGATTTTCAGGCATTTTTTTTTCAGAGGCATGAGTCATTATTGTATCTGTTATAACATGATCTGACCTATCACCTCAAATGGATTTCGGCTTTCAACCTGCAATCCTTCCCCCTTCACTTTCTATAATTAAAAACCTATTTTCAAGAAACAATCTACAGGAACTTATAAAAGCAAAAAGTTTAAGGTTAAGCATAAGGCCAGTCTCTGATTAACATTTCCTATATCAGCTCTCAGTGAGACACACACACCAGACACTCTCCCACTGCTTCAACTTCCAGTGCTAGCCTGAACATCAGCGTTACTCAATAACAATCACGAGCCCTCCTTCCTTTGTTTAATTGTATTCCAACCCAGCCACCCACAGGCAGATATTCTACAGAGAAGGTTTAGAGCCACCGTTCATGAATAGCAGCTGCTACTTCTTAAATGACATGGAAAATACCTTCCCCTCACCCAGGGGGGGAGTCTGAATCTTGGCTTGAGCATGTGCTCAGCAGTCAGAAATCTCTACTAAATGTAGTTACCTGAAGCCACAAAGTCACACAGACCCTATAAATTGCTTTCCCAAGCCACCAAAATGCAATCTTACCCCCCCTCCCTCCATTCCCCCCTCCCTCATGTGTTTAAAAATAAAACCAATTCTGCTGACGACTGGTTTTCTTGCCTCACCACAGGAAGTGGACCGGTGAGTTCTCACTCACATGCTTAGCAGAGCGGGCACCAAATTTGTTTGTGGGACACCTGCCCTTTGGCTGAGGGGAGCTCTGTGGGCCAAGGAGGAACTCCCCCATGGGGGTGGGTGCCTCAGCAGCTGATGGTGCAGAGCGTCCAGGGTATTGAGGAGCTGACTGTGCGAATCGGTGACCTAGCAACAGGCGTCAGGCTTGGTTCACTCACAGTGCTGGCTGTCAAAAGGCATCCATTTTTAATCCCTCCCCTTCCTTTGCTTCTCTCTCCAACCCCCACCGCTCCAAAAAAAAAAAAAGAGTAAAAAAGAAGACAGACAAAAAAAAACAACAAATTCATCTGTCCTCTCTGATAACCTAAAACGTAAAAAAACAACAACAACACAAATCCCATCCTAACTTCCTTCCCGCCCTCTAGCAGTTACAATTGAGAAGCCATTTAATTGGTATTCAATTTAAGTTTGAGGGGGGTCAGGTAGTAGCATGTATAGATCCAAATGAGTTTTTTTTGTTTTTCTTTTTCCTCAATTCAACTGAGGATATAATTGACAAAATGGTTAATTATTTCATTTCATATATGACTTGGTGTGATTTAGTATCCAGTGAGGTTTTGTATGCAGAGTTCAGCGCTTTCCAGAGTGGACTGCATGCAGCCTGGGGATGGGTAAAACAATCCACTCAAGTAGGGAAAGAAATTACTCGAACTCTTTTTCCTAATTTTGTTTATCTGAAAAGAATAGGAAATTTGCGCATGCAATTATTCAACACACGGCGACTGTCACGGGCGCCCCCCTCGAGTAAACATCAGGTGACAAGGCAGCCAATCCTTGGGAGGAAGAGCAGTTTGAAAGCAGCAGGGGTTGGGGTGGGGCAGATTATGTGCTGCCCGGATAGTTTTATCTAGTCTTCACTATGGCAACAAAACGGACAAGGCGGTGAGCAAGACTCCTGTTGATAAACTTACAAAGAAGATGACCGTAATAAAGCTAACACAGTGAGAAAATGACAGGAAGTCTCAGGGTAAGCTCTTTGCCACCTGTGAGAGTACATTCAAAATGCAATGATGCCAATGACAATCATATCTGAGAGAAAGTCCCACATATTCAAAATTATCTAGTAGGTTACTTGAAATTAGGATTTATACCACTAGCTTTAATGAGACTTCATACGAAGTGTGCATCATTCCTTGAAATTTTAGTTAGTATGAAGATATTAAAAATTAAAAGTGCATTCACTTTTATCTAATTTTGAACTTCCATTTTAATTAGGTTTTATGACATGTATATAATTTGTAAAGTGAATACGATATACATATTTTAGAGTGGATATTCCACATATTTTTCCTGAGAGACGACAGGATGACTTTGGAGATCAGTGTGCTGTGGGTCATAAGACTATCAAGCTTGCAAGGGCCCTCAGAGTTTCAAGTTAAGCGTCAGGTGACCTCTGTTATGTATAGGAAACCAGATGCCCGGGAGAGGAAAGAACCTCAGCCTAAGGTTAACACTGCTAACTGCTAACATCTCCTAGATGAGAAAACTGAGGTCCAAAGAGTGAGGGCAGATTGCTCGGGATCACACTGCTAGTTAGGCATGGAGCTAGGGTTCTTCTTAGTCCAGTGCTCTTCTAAATTAGCGCCCGAGTTGTCTCTTCTATTATGAACACAGAGAGATATATAAAGGAGGAAAACTGAGCAAACACAGAAACTCAAAACAGAATTGAAAGCCATCAGAGTAGAACCAAACGTCTCTAGCTGGCAAGCTGCTGAGACCTACCTATGCCTCTGATACTTACAATAACTCCCGGGTAATAACCTCAACAGTCACATTCTGGGTCTGGTGGTTGCAGCGAGGCCCACCGTGAGAATTAACACGACACAATGAGCAAAGTCACGGTGACATAGATGGAGTTTCGTTTCCTCCGATTGAAGGCTCCTGAAAGCACATAGAGAAACTGAAATTGCCCATTTCGGCCGCAGAAGAGATGGACTTAAAGAAAAATGTCGCTAGCGAAGGTGTTCCTTCCGTACTCCAACTGGTAACTGGGGGTGATCTCTGGGGAGTTGGGATGACGGAGAAGAGATGGAGCTTTAGGTTTGTGCAGTCGTCAGGGGTTACGTTTACAGTAAAATATATACATTTCCGGTTTGAAAATAAACATCAGAAGGAACTGTACCAGTTACATAAAAACAAAAACACATTTTTTGCTTTTGGCATCTGATAAAAGATGTGTCATACACACTTAGTGGAGTGTTTTTTTTAAGCCAAATTACAAGGTGTATGATAAATGAAAAGCGTACTGTGAAGATATTAAATGACAATATTTTTAAAGCCAATATGCAACTAAGAAGGGTTTTCTCATAAGCAGGAGATATGAAATTTCATTTTCAGTGTAAATACCAGAACCAAGCCAGGTACTGGGTTTTTTTTTTTTTTTTTTTTATTTTCATTTATTTTCTGACATTTGCCACCTCGTGTGTATAAACTTTTAAAATGGTTTGTGGCGAGATTTGCCACAAAAACAAATGCGCTGTAATAAAAGTAAATGTTTGGAGGCCATTAGTCCCCAAAGATCTGTATCAGGGGAGGTAGATGGGAGGATTGTAGCTTACATTGTTAGGCTTATATGAGAGTGACATAAACCACGAATGATGAGAGCCCCGTTCTCCTGCCCAGTGCTTATCAGACGTGATAGCGCAAACCAATATATATATTTTTTAAACAGGCTTATGAAGTCAGATAGAAAAATGGTATGTGACTCGTTTTTCAATTTAATTTTTTTTTAAGGAGTAGAGCACTGTTCAAACACTCCTCGTTCGGAGGGGTTCTCAACAGGAAATAGGAGGGATGAGGTACCACCTAGGAGTTCTCATAAAAATAAGCAACTGGGGACTAGTTCTGAGAGTCCAGTTCTCTAGAGGAGGAGTGTCATGACGGGTCGCCCACCCAGGTGGCTTGGCTGTTATTTATGGGCCTGAAGAGGCCACTTGGGACTGTTTCTAGGACCCCGTCATTCTGGGAGGCCTCGCTGCAGCCTCGCGGAGCGGCTGCCATTGAAGCTCAGACTGCACCACTGGGAGGGAGGGAGGGGGAGAGGGGCTGAAGGAAGCGCGGGTGAGGGTGGGGGAACGAGAAAGCCAGTGAGACCCAGGAGGCCTGGCGATGCTGAGACGAGGGGCTGTGCTGGCCCTGCAGCCCCAGCAGACGCCTCCTTCCCCTGAGGGAAGAAGAGCACCCTGGATGAGCCCCACCATCCATCTCCTCTCCCCTAGTGCGGTCCTTGCCTCAGGCTCCAAGGACGGGGGAGGGGCCGGCGGTCTCTCCCTTGACGTCAGCCTCGAAAGTGAGGACGTGACTCATCAGGGTCATTTCTAATATGGGCTATTTCTAAGACCATTTACATCGAAATGCAGAAGTGGCCTGAGTGTTGAGAGGCATTCACAGACTGAAGCGTCATGTCGCAACCTGGAGGAGAGGTAAAGTGAGTTGGAAAGGGGCTCCTGGGGGGCCGGTGCTGAGTCCCGCCTCCAGGGAAAACCTCAGAGAGTTGGAGACACCTGTGTTATTTAGGGCCCTTCGTGTGAGAGGGCTCTTTGGGCTGCAAATAGGGAGCTGACTGCTGTAATCAGAGGAGCTGAGCGGGGAGGCTTGGACTGCGAAGGTTGGGTGGGGAGCAGGATTGATTTCTCCTGTTTATCTGAAGGTGTTACCCTTCCTCTGGATTGCAGGACCTTAAATTGAGTCTCTAAACCAGGGTCCCCACATCCATTTGATGACAGCTTCTCAGTGATCTGCTAGTTGGCTCCACAGAGGGGCTCTAACATAGACTTTACTGGTAAAGAATTCGGCCTGCCAGTGCAGGGGACACAAGAGACTCTCGGTTGATCCGGGTCGGGAAGATCCCTGGAGAAGGAAATGGCAACCCACTCCAGTATTCTTTACCTGGAAAATTCCATGGACAGAGGAGTCTGGTGGGTGTCCCAAAGAGTCAGACACGACTGGAGTGTGCAAGCACACAACATAAACTTAGCCACATGGCCTCCCATCCCTGTCTGCATTTCCACACCATCTGAGCCCTCCCAGACCGCAGGCTAGCCAAAGAGAGTGAGCGAGACAGCTGGACACAACAAGGGCATTCTTGTGACACACGCAAGTGTCTCAACACCTCACAGGGAAAACACTTCACCCTAGAGTCTAGAGGTGGGGGAGTGTGTGTATACAGTCTTGGTCTTTCTAAATTTGGGGCTTATATCACTCACCTGGCTCCTTCCCAGCCAACTGGTTTGATTTTATTCACAGCTCTCGGGTCTCCTTAGCAAATATCGCTCTAACTCTTAAAAGCATAGGAGTCAGGTCAGAAAAAGTGACTCAGCAAACCACATGGTGTCATTTTGAAAATCTGTTTTGTTTTTTTTTCTACTGCTTCAGAACCTGAATTGAAAATCCAGTCAGTTGAGAAACCCAGGCAGAGATCCTGGAGCTCCACAGGGCCTGCCCCCCAGATAGGATTAGCTTTGGATCAAATTCCTAAGAAAACTCTCCCATCACTTAGGTTGAATATCTATCCTTCTGGCCCCTCACACCCTCCCCCAAGTCACCCCTTGTTTTATACTATAAGGACTAAAATTGTGTAGAATGAAATCATCTCTAGCTGAACTTAGGGAGCTACCATTTTAAGGAATCCCAGGGTGAATCCTTTTTTAAAAGTGAAGAATCACCCTTCCGTTTATCTTTAGAGGCCACTTTGACTGAAAAGTCACATCTTCCTTGAGCAAGAAACACCTGTTCTCTGATGGTGTGGTCCAGGCTCCCCAAAAACAGCTCTTTGTGTCTGCTGGGACATTTTCCTGGCTGTTGTTTTATTGAAGAACCGAGAAGCAGAGTTCTGTTTCTTCTTTAGGGTACAATGTGGGCCGGCCTTAGATGTTCCCATATACACCGCGGACATCTTCTTCTGATTTTAAATCAGTGTATCAAAAAGAAAAAAAACCCTCAAACACCATGAGGTACTTCAGTACAGCCGCAGGTATGTTGAAAACAGTGCCCACCAGTGTCTTGGTGAGCAGTCAGTACTTGTTGAATAACAAGAGGTCACATCTCAGAATCCCTTCCTTTCTAATCAAGAAGGCTATGGGTGTGTGTGTGTAGGGGGGGGTTGTGTGAATAAACATGAGGACAATCATAGAATTGTCTTTTTTAAAATAGGGTGCATCTCAGTGGCTCCCAGCACAAAAAGCTTCTGCCCAACCAGTGGGACAATTCCACTGGCTCCAGTAGCCAGTCAATGTGGTGCCCAGTATCTTTCTGTTTAAACAGCAACCACCCTGCAACCACCAGCCAGTGGGAGGTCTGAATCCCGTCATTGGCATTGCCTGCCCCTCTCCGCCCCCAGCAGTCTCCCTGCAGAACCACTGCAGCCCTCCCTCTCTGCAGTGCCCCACCTCCACCCCAGATTCATGACAACCAAGATGCTCTGCTCTTGAGAAGGGCCCAATTATTTGCCATCTCCACCCTTCCAAATACAGCCAGCTTCTCCTCCTCCCAGTCTCCTCCCTGGTCAGAGCCCCCACCTGCACTGCGGTCATTGAATCCTGGTCCCTCCCTTCCTCTCAGACCTGCTCAAAATTCACCTCCTCCAAGAAGTTCTCCTTGATCAAGCTTGCTCTCCTCTAATCACTCATTATTTCATGTCCCTGAGTTCCTAGCTACCTCACTCAGTAAAGTCTATTCATTATAATACTGCTACAGTTTATGCTGTAATTGTGCGTCTGGTCCACAACCCATAAGATATCCACCAGTCCCAGGATTATATATCTGACAGGAACCAAGGTGTGGGCTGTCAGAAGGTAGGATGGATGGTGTCTGCTCACTTTTTTTTTTAACCTTGTACATGTTCCCGATTCCCACCTTGACAACAGGGGATGCAGTCTCTATCAGAGTGCAGCAAGGACTGAGGCCCATAATTCTGTCCTGTGTACTAGTGTTGTGTTGACTGGCTAATCCTTCGAGCTGACCTTTGAACCCACTAGGATTTGCTTACCTGGGGTCAGCTGGACTATACAGGGTGGGTCTCAGGAAGTCCGCGTTGAGCATCCGTGGAAACAGGTGGCTGCCCACGCAAGAGCCTTAGCGCTCTGCCAATTTCCCAAACGTTTCCTTACAGGTGCTGAAATCCCCGCTTCGGGCAATAATTTGATCAGAGACCTCCAAGTCCACCGGTGAATTACAAATGTGTTATTTGCAAGGGAAGGTGAGCCCCGCTGTAGTAGAGGTGCTTTAGCGCCTGGGGGCGGTGTTGCCAAAAGGGAGATGGGGGTTGCCGGGAGGGGCATGAAGGGGCGCCGGAGTCAAATTTCAAATTACGGTCCAAGCGCCTGCTACGCCCAGGTCGCGGACTCATCACTCATTCCCAGGCAGCCGGCAAGCGTAGAGTGCAGGGACCTTGGTGCAGTGTGTGTCTGTGTGTTTTCTGTTTTATTGTTTTGGCTGAGGTTGTGTCCTGCGTGTAGAGGGAATTCCCTCAGAAATGCTGCCCTTGGAAGCTGAAACACTAACCCACCCACCTCCACTTCCCCTCCCCCATGTAAGGGAAGGTGGCGTTGCCAGGGCTGAGGTAAGTGGGAGCAGCTCCGAAGTAGCCCAGACGCTGATTCAGGCCTGGGCTGTGCGGGACCTACGCCAGGGAACTCCGGGGAGACTCCCCTGTCGAAACTCTGGAAACCCAGGGTTACCACTCGACTCGGGAATTTGCTCTGCCTTGGGTCTGCGCACTTTACGAAGCAGGCTGCGTGGAGCTGGCTCGCACGTCCATATGGGATCTGTAATTCTTTTTCCCGCAGTGTCGAGTCTGGGCTGGGCGAAGCCCACTCATCTTCTTGTTGCGCAGATGTTTCGGGAAACGCCTGATTGGCTGAGGGCCCCTGAGAGCCCAAGAAAGAACTCTCTTCAACCCTGTTCCCCAACAGGGTGCCTAAGAGCAACGCTCTAACCCGGGGTCCCTAACCTGCCCACTTCCGCACTGGCAGAGGGGCTGGCACGGGCGGCCGGCTTTGCAGGTGGTTGTGGCCGCTGCGGGAATGCGCGCAGCCGGAACCTCGCACTCTGCCATTCGGCCCTCGCCTGCACGCAAGCCCGGCGTCGAGGAGCCAGGGCTGCGCTGGCGCCACAGCTGGCCAAGGTGAGGAGTGCATTCTGTGTGCGTGTGAGCTTGTGGAGGGAGGGGGGCTTCGCGTGCGCGCACACACGCGCGCGCGTTGAGGTGGGGGGCGGTTAAAGAGACCTGGGGAGTGGGGAGAGTCTGGTACTGCTGTGTTCTGGATTCGGATCTGAGCCCTTGGCCTTATTTGTACCACGTTGCAAATAACTACACCCTTAAAAATATTTTTTTTAAAAGCAAATTCTTGTACTGAATAGGCAAAACCATTAAAAAATACGGATCTTTCCACCATCCAAGAGATGGTTTCTGGGGCCCCTCGGGTGAACGAATTCTGTTGAGACGGAGTCTTTTGCAGGCAGTACGGAGCTTACGTAGGGAGTTCAGCCCTCTCCCTGCCCCCTCCCCTCGATGTTCCCGCAAATTCTTTGGAGAAGACCTGAGCAGGGTGGATGGCAATAATTCGGGACAGG